>NW_027552575.1:0-72124 GCF_045843805.1 Urocitellus parryii | reverse complement strand
GAAACCTAAAACATGAAAACAGTTACTGCCAAAGGAACGGTTTAACCTAGAAGAACGAAATTTTAATGAGGCATGAAAGTGAGATCCGTGTACTGAATCACTACCTGCAAGTATCATCAAGATTGGTGTGAAAAAATGTTTGCTGAGATTTCAGGAAACTCGCAGTTTTTTCGAAGCCTGGCAACCCTTTCAATGAAAGTGATCTCGTCAGTCTCTGCTTGGGGCTACTTCAATAGCACACAAACCATAGCGATAGAACTTGGAACCTACATTATTGTGCCAAGTTTCAAAGAGCTAGCACAAACCGAGTTTGATTTAAATTTCCAACTACATGTATCCATATAGGAGAAAACAGAGTGAAACCTAAACATGAAAACGGTTACTGCAAAGGAACGGTTTAACCTAGAAGAACGAAATTTGGTGAGCCAAGTGAGATTCGTGTAGTGATAACTACCTGGAAGTATCATCAAGATTGTGTGAAAAAATGTTTCCTGAGATTACAGGAAACTCGTAGTTTTTTGGAAGCTTGGCAACCCCTTTCAATGAAAGGGATTCTCGTCAGTCTCTGCTTGGGGCTACTCAATAGCACACAAACCATAGCGATAGAACTTGGAATACATTATTGTGCCAAGTTTCAAAGATCTAGCACAAACCGTGTTTGATTTAGAGTTCCAACTACATGTATCCACATAGGGAGAAAACAGAGTGAAACCTAACATGTGAAAACGGTTACTGCAAAGGAACGGTTTAACCTAGAAGAACGAAATTTGGTGAGCAAGTGGGATTGGTGTACTGATCATTAAATGGAAGTATCATCAAGATTGGGTGAAAAAATATTTGCTGATATTTCAGGAAACTCGCAGTTTTTTGGAAGCTTGGCAACCCCTTTCAATGAAAGGGATTCTCGTCAGTCTCTGCTTGGGGCTACTTCAATAGCACACAAACCATAGCGATAGACTTGGGAACTACATTATTGTGCCAAGTTTCAAAGAGCCTAGCAACAAACCGTGTTTGATTTAGAGTTCCAACTACATGTATCCATATAGGAGAAAACAGAGTGAAACCCTAAACATGAAAACGGTTACTGCAAAGGAACGGTTTAACCTAGAAGAACTGAAATTTGGTGAGCAAAGTGGGATTGGTGTACTGATCATTAATCGAAGTATCATCAAGATTGGGTGAAAAAATGTTTGCTGAGATTTCAGGAAACTCGTAGTTTTTTGAAGTTTGGTAACCCCTTTCAATGAAAGGGATTCTCGTCAGTCTTTGCTTGGGGCTACTTCAATAGCACACAAACCATAGCGATAGAAACTTGGAACTACATTATTGTGCCAAGTTTTCAAAGGAGCTAGCACAAACCGTGTTTGATTTAGAGTTCCAACTACATGTATCCATATAGGAGAAAACAGAGTGAAACCTAAACATGAAAAAGGTTACTGCAAAGGAACGGTTTAACCTAGAAGAACCAAATTTGTGAGCCAAGTGGGAATTGGTTTACTGATCATTAAATGGAAGTATCATCAAGACTGGATGAAAAATGTTTCTGAGATTTCAGGAAACTGGCAGTTTTTTCGAAGCCTGGCAACCCCTTTCAATGAAAGTGATTCTCGTCAGTCTCTGCTTGGGGCTACTTCAATAGCACACAAACCATAGCGATAGAACTTGGAACTACATTATTGTGCCAAGTTTCAAAGAGACGCACAAACCGAGTTTGATTTAGAGTTCCAACTACATGTATCCATATAGGAGAAAACAGAGTGAAACCTAAACATGAAAACGGTTACTGCAAAGGAACGGTTTAACCTAGAAGAACGAAATTTGGTGAGCCAAGTGAGATTCGTGTAGTGATAACTACCTGGAAGTATCATCAAGATTGTGTGAAAAAATGTTTCCTGAGATTACAAGGAAACTCGTAGTTTTTTGGAAGCTTGGCCAACCCCTTTCAATGAAGGATTCTCGTCAGTCTCTGCTTGGGGCTACTTCAATAGCACACAAACCATAGCGGATAGAACTTGGAACTACATTATTGTGCCAAGTTTCAAAGATCTAGCCACAAACCGTGTTTGATTTAGAGTTCCAACTACATGTATCCATATAGGAAGAAAACAGAGTGAAACCTAAACAAGAAAAGGGTTACTGCAAAGGAACGGTTTAACCTAGAAGAACGAAATCTTGGAGAGCCAAGTGGGATTGGTGAACTGATCATTAAGTGGAAGAATCATCAAGATTGGGTGAAAAAAAGTTTGCTGAGATTTCAGGAAACTCGTAGTTTTTGGAAGCTTGGCAACCCCTTTCAATGAAAGGGATTCTCGTCAGTCTCTGCTTGGGGCTACTTCAATAGCACACAAACCGTAAGCGGTAGAATTTCTAACTACATTATTGTGCCAAGTTTTCAAAGAGCTAGGCACAAACCGTGTTTGATTTAGAGTTCCACTACATGTATCCATATAGGAGAAAACAGAGTGAAACCTAAACATGAAAACGGTTACTGCAAAGGAACGGTTAACCTAGAAGAACGAAATTTGGTGAGCCAAGTGGGATTGGTGTACTGATCATTAAATGGAAGCATCATCAAGACTAGGTGAAAAAATGTTTGCTGAGATTTCAGGAAACTCACAGTTTTTTGGAAGCCTGGCAACTCCTTTAAATGAAAGTGATTCTCGTCAGTCTCTACTTGGGGCTACTTCATTAGCACACAAACCATAGCGATAGAACTTGGAACTACATTATTGTGCCAAGTTTCAATGAGCTAGCACAAACCGTGTTTGATTTAGAGTTCCAACTACATGTATCTATATACGAGAAAACAGAGTGAAACCTAAACATGAAAACGCTTACTGCAAAGGAACGGTTTAACCTAGAAGAAACGAAATTTCGTAAGCCAAGTGGGATTCGGGTACTGATCACTACCTGGAAGTATCATCAAGATTGGAAAAAATGTTTGCTGAGATTTCAGGAAACTCGCCGTTTTTTGGAAGCTTGGCAACCCCTTTCAATGAAAGGGATTCTCGTCAGTCTCTGCTTGGGGCTACTTCAATAGCACACAAACCCATAGCGATAGAACTTGGAACTACATTATTGTGCCAAGTTTCAAAGAGCTAGCACAAACCGGTGTTTGATTTAGAGTTCCAACTACATGTATCCACATAGGAGAAAACAGAGTGAAACCTAAACATGAAAACGGTTACTGCAAAGGAACGGTTTAACCTAGAAGAACGAAAATTTAGTGAGTCAAGTGAGATTCGTGTAGTGATAACTACCTGGAAGTATCATCAAGATTGTGTGAAAAAATGTTTCCTGAGATTACAGGAAACTCGTAGTTTTTTGGAAGCTTGGCAACCCCTTTCAATGAAAGGGATTCTCGTCAGTCTCTGCTTGGGGCTACTTCAATAGCACTCAAACCATAGCGATAGAACTTGGAACTACATTATTGTGCCAAGTTTCAAAGATCTAGCACAAACCGTGTTTGATTTAGAGTTCCAACTACATGTATCCATATAGGAGAAAACAGAGTGAAACCTAAACAAGAAAAGGGTTACTGCAAAGGAACGGTTTAACCTAGAAGAACGAAATTTGGAGAGCCAAGTGGGATTGGTGAACTGATCATTAAGTGGAAGTATCATCAAGATTGGGTGAAAAAAAGTTTGCTGAGATTTCAGGAAACTCGTAGTTTTTTGGAAGCTTGGCAACCCCTTTCAATGAAAGGGATTCTCGTCAGTCTCTGCTTGGGGCTACTTCAATAGCACACAAACCATAGCGATAGAACTTGGAACTACATTATTGTGCCAAGTTTCAAAGATCTAGCACAAACCGTGTTTTGATTTAGAGTTCCAACTACATGTATCCACATAGGAGAAAACAGAGTGAAACCTAAACATGAAAACGGTTACTGCAAAGGAACGGTTTAACCTAGAGAAACGAAATTTGGTGAGCCAAGTGGGATTGGTGTACTGATCATTAAATGGAAGTATCATCAAGATTGGGTGAAAAAATATTTGCTGATATTTCAGGAAACTCGCAGTTTTTTGGAAGCTTGGCAAAACCTTTCAATGAAAGGGATTCTCGTCAGTCTCTGCTTGGGGCTACTTCAATAGCACACAAACCATAGCGATATAACTTGGAACTACATTATTGTGCCAAGTTTCAAAGAGCTAGCACAAACCGTGTTTGATTTAGAGTTCCAACTACATGTATCCATATAGGAGAAAACAGAGTGAAACCTAAACATGAAAACGGTTACTGCAAAGGAACGGTTTAACCTAGAAGAACGAAATTTGGTGAGCAAAGTGGTATTGGTGTACTGATCATTAAATCGAAGTATCATCAAGATTGGGTGAAAAAAATGTTTGCTGAGATTTCAGGAAACTCGTAGTTTTTTGGAAGGTTGGTAACCCCTTTCAATGAAAGGGATTCTCGTCAGTCTTTGCTTGGGGCTACTTCAATAGCACACAAACCATAGCGATAGAACTTGGAACTACATTATTGTGCCAAGTTTCAAAGAGCTAGCACAAACCGTGTTTGATTTAGAGTTCCAACTACATGTATCCATATAGGAGAAAACAGAGTGAAACCTAAACATGAAACGGTTACTGCAAAGGAACGGTTTAACCTAGAAGAACGAAATTTGGTGAGCCAAGTGGGATTGGTTTACTGATCATTAAATGGAAGTATCATCAAGACTGGATGAAAAAATGTTTGCTGAGATTTCAGGAAACTCGCAGTTTTTTCGAAGCCTGGCAACCCCTTTCAATGAAAGTGATTCTCGTCAGTCTCTGCTTGGGGCTACTTCAATAGCACACAAACCATAGCGATAGAACTTGGAACTACATTATTGTGCCAAGTTTCAAAGAGCTAGCACAAACCGAGTTTGATTTAGAGTTCCAACTACATGTATCCATATAGGAGAAAACAGAGTGAAACCTAAACCTGAAAACAGGTTACTGCAATGGAACGGTTTAACCTAGAAGAACGAAATTTGGTGAGCCAAGTGAGATTCGTGTAGTGATAACTACCTGGAAGTATCATCAAGATTGTGTGAAAAAATGTTTCTGAGATTACAGGAACTCGTAGCTTTTTGGAGCTTGGCCACCCCCTTTCAATGAAAGGGATTCTCGTCAGTCTCTGCTTGGGGCTACTTCAATAGCACACAAACCATAGCGATAGAACTAGGAACTACATTATTTTGCCAAGTTTCAAAGATCTAGCAGAAACCGTTGTTTGATTTAGAGTTCCAACTACATGTATCCATATAGGAGAAAACAGAGTGAAACTTAAACAAGAAAAGGGTTACTGCAAAGGAACGGTTTAACCTAGGAAGAACGAAATTTGGAGAGCCAAGTGGGATTGGTGAACTGATCATTAAGTGGAAGTATCATCAAGATTGGGGTGAAAAAAAGTTTGCTGAGATTTCAGGAACTCGTAGTTTTTTGGAAGCTTGGCAACCCCTTTCAATGAAAGGGATTCTCGTCAGTCTCTGCTTGGGGCTACTTCAATAGCACACAAAACCATAGCGATAGAACTTGGAACTACATTATTGTGCCAAGTTTCAAAGAGCTAGCACAAACCGTGTTTGATTTAGAGTTCCAACTACATGTATCCACATAGGAGAAAACAGAGTGAAACCTAAACATGAAAACGGTTACTGCAAAGGAACGGTTTAACCTAGAAGAACGAATTTGGTGAGCCAAGTGGGATTGGTGTACTGATCATTAAATGGAAGTATCATCAAGATTGGGTGAAAAAATATTTGCTGAGATTTCAGGAAACTCGCAGTTTTTTGGAAGCTTCGCAACCCCTTTCAATGAAAGGGATTCTCGTCAGTCTCTGCTTGGGGCTACTTCAATAGCACACAAACCATAGCGATAGAACTTGGAACTACATTATTGTGCCAAGTTTCAAAGAGCTAGCACAAACCGTGTTTGATTTAGAGTTCCAACTACATGTATCCATATAGGAGAAAACAGAGTGAAACCTAAACATGAAAACGGGTTACTGCAAAGGAACGGTTTAATCTAGAAGAACGAAATTTGGTGAGCAAAGTGGGATTGGTGTACTGATCATTAAATCGAAGTATCATCAAGATTGGGTGAAAAAATGTTTGCTGAGATTTCAGGAAACTCGTAGTTTTTTGGAAGCTTGGTACGCCTTTCAATGAAAGGGATTCTCGTCAGTCTCTGCTTGGGGCTACTTCAATAGCACACAAACCATAGCGATAGAATTTCTAACTACATTATTGTGCCAAGTTTCAAAGAGCTAGCACAAACCGTGTTTGATTTAGAGTTCCAACTACTTGTATCCATATAGGAGGAAAACAGAGTGAAACCTAAACATGAAAACGGTTACTGCAAAGGAACGGTTTAACCTAGAAGAACGAAATTTGGTGAGCCAAGTGGGATTGGTGTCCTGATCATTAAATGGAAGTATCATCAAGATTGGGTGAAAAAATGTTTGCTGAGATTTCAGGAAACTCGTAGTTTTTTGGAAGCTTGGCAACCCCTTTCAATGAAAGGGATTCTCGTCAGTCTCTGCTTGGGGCTACTTCAATAGCACACAAACCATAGCGATAGAACTTGGAACTACATTATTGTGCCAAGTTTCAAAGAGCTAGCACAAACCGTGTTTGATTTAGAGTTCCAACTACATGTATCCATATAGGAGAAAACAGAGTGAAACCTAAACATGAAAACGGTTACTGCAAAGGAACTGTTTAACCTAGAAGAACGAAATTTGGTGAGCCAAGTAGGATTGGTGTACTGATCATTAAATGGAAGCATCATCAAGACTGGGTGAAAAAATGTTTGCTGAGATTTTCAGGAAACTCACAGTTTTTTGGAAGCCTGGCAACTCCTTTCAATGAAAGTGATTCTCGTCAGTCTCTGCTTGGGCTACTTCATTAGCACACAAACCATAGCGATAGAACTTGGAACTACATTATTGTGCCAAGTTTCAAAGAGCTAGCACAAACCGTGTTTGATTTAGAGTTCCAAACTACATGTGATATCCATATAGGAGAAAACAGAGTGAAACCTAAACATGAAAACGGTTACTGCAAAGGAACGGTTTAACCTAGAAGAACGAAATTTAATGAGCCAAGTTGGATCCGTGTACTGATCACTACCTGCAAGTATCATCAAGATTGGGTGAAAAAATGTTTGCTGAGATTTCAGGAAACTCGCCGTTTTTTGGAAGATTGGCAACCCCTTTCAAAAGAAAGGGATTCTCTGTCAGTCTCTGCTTGGGCTACTTCAATAGCACACAAACCATAGCGATAGAACTTGGAACTACATTATTGTGCCATGTTTCAAAGAGCTAGCACAAACCGTGTTTGATTTAGAGTTCCAACTACATGTATCCATATAGGAGAAAACAGAGTGAAACCTAAACATGAAAACGGTTACTGCAAAGGAACGGTTTAACCTAGAAGAACGAAATTTGGTGAGCCAAGTGGGATTGGTTTACTGATCATTAAATGGAAGTATCATCAAGACTGGATGAAAAAATGTTTGCTGAGATTTCAGGAAACTCGCAGTTTTTTCGAAGCCTGGCAACCCCTTTCCAATGAAAGTGATTCTCGTCAGTCTCTGCTTGGGGCTACTTCAATAGCACACAAACCATAGCGATAGAACTTGGAACTACATTATTGTGCCAAGTTTCAAAGAGCTAGCACAAACCGAGTTTGATTTAGAGTTCCAACTACCTGTATCCATATAGGAGAAAACAGAGTGAAACCTAAACATGAAAACGGTTACTGCAAAGGAACGGTTTTAACCTAGAAGAACGAAATTTGGAGAGCCAAGTGGGATTCGTGTAGTGATAACTACCTGGAAGTATCATCAAGATTGTGTGAAAAAATGTTTCCTGAGATTACAGGAAACTCGTAGCTTTTTGGAAGCTTGGCAACCCTTTCAATGAAAGGGATTCTCGTCAGTCTCTGCTTGGGGCTACTTCAATAGCACACAAACCATAGCGATAGAACTTGGAACTACATTATTTTGCCAAGTTTCAAAGATCTAGCAGAAACCGTGTTTGATTTTAGAGTTCCAACTACATGTATCCATATAGGAGAAAACAGAGTGAAACCTAAACAAGAAAAGGGTTACTGCAAAGGAACGGTTTAACCTAGAAGAACGAAATTTGGAGAGCCAAGTGGGATTGGTGAACTGATCATTAAGTGGAAGTATCATCAAGATTGGGTGAAAAAAAGTTTGCTGAGATTTCAGGAAACTCACAGTTTTTTGGAAGCCTGGCAACTCCTTTCAATGAAAGTGATTCTCGTCAGTCTCTGCTTGGGGCTACTTCATTAGCACACAAACCATAGCGATAGAACTTGGAACTACATTATTGTGCCAAGTTTTCAAAGAGCTAGCACAAACCGTGTTTGATTTAGAGTTCCAACTACATGTATCCATATAGGAGAAAACAGAGTGAAACCTAAACATGAAAACGGTTACTGCAAAGGAACGGTTTAACCTAGAAGAACGAAATTTAATGAGCCAAGTTGGATCCGTGTACTGATCACTACCTGCAAGTATCATCAAGATTGGGTGAAAAAATGTTTGCTGAGATTTCAGGAAACTCGCCGTTTTTTGGAAGATTGGCAACCCCTTTCAAAGAAAGGGATTCTCGTCAGTCTCTGCTTGGGGCTACTTCAATAGCACACAAACCATAGCGATAGAACTTGGAACTACATTATTGTGCCATGTTTCAAAGAGCTAGCACAAACGTGTTTGATTTAGAGTTCCAACTACATGTATCCATATAGGAGAAAACAGAGTGAAACCTAAACAAGAAAAGGGTTACTGCAAAGGAACGGTTTAACCTAGAAGAACGAAATTTGGTGAGCCAAGTGGGATTGGTTTACTGATCATTAAATGGAAGTATCATCAAGATTGGGTGAAAAAAAGTTTGCTGAGGATTTCAGGAAACTCGCAGTTTTTTGGAAGCTTGGCAACCCCTTTCAATGAAAGGGCAATGAAAGGGATTCTCGTCAGTCTCTGCTTGGGCTACTTCAATAGCACACAAACCATAGCGATAGAACTTGGAACTACATTATTTTGCCAAGTTTCAAAGAGCTAGCACAAACCGTGTTTGATTAGAGTTCCAACTACATGTATCCACATAGGAGAAAACAGAGTGAAACCTAAACATGAAAACGGTTACTGCAAAGGAACGGTTTAACCTAGAAGAACCAAATTTGGTGAGCCAAGTGGGATTGGTTTACTGGATCATTAAATGGAAGTATCATCAAGACTGGATGAAAAAATGTTTGCTGAAGATTTCAGGAAACTGGCAGTTTTTTCGAAGCCTGGCAACCCCCTTTCAATGAAAGTGATTCTCGTCAGTCTCTGCTTGGGGCTACTTCAATAGCACACAAACCATAGCGATAGAACTTGGAACTACATTATTGTGCCAAGTTTCAAAGAGCTAGCACAAACCGAGTTTGATTTAGAGTTCCAACTACATGTATCCATATAGGAGAAAACAGAAGTGAAACCTAAACATGAAACGGTTACTGCAAAGGAACGGTTTAACCTAGAAGAACGAAATTTGGTGAGCCAAGTGAGATTCGTGTAGTGATAACTACCTGGAAGTATCATCAAGATTGTGTGAAAAAATGTTTCCTGAGATTACAGGAACTCGTAGTTTTTTGGAAGCTTGGCAACCCCTTTCAATGAAAGGGATTCTCGTCAGTCTCTGCTTGGGGCTACTTCAATAGCACACAAACCATAGCGATAGAACTTGGAACTACATTATTGTGCCAAGTTTCAAAGAGCTAGCACAAACCGTGTTTGATTTAGAGTTCAACTACATGTATCCATATAGGAGAAAACAGAGTGAAACCTAAACATGAAAACGGTTACTGCAAAGGAACGGTTTAACCTAGAAGAACGAAATTTGGTGAGCCAAGTGGGATTGGTGTACTGATCATTAAATGGAAGCATCATCAAGACTGGGTGAAAAAATGTTTGCTGAGATTTCAGGAAACTCACAGTTTTTTGGAAGCCTGGCAACTCCTTTCAATGAAAGTGATTCTCGTCAGTCTCTACTTGGGGCTACTACATTAGCACACAAACCATAGCGATAGAACTTGGAACTACATTATTGTGCCAAGTTTCAATGAGCTAGCACAAACCGTGTTTGATTTAGAGTTCCAACTACATGTATCATATAGGAGAAAACAGAGTGAAACCTAAACATGAAAACAGTTACTGCAAGGAACGGTTTACCTAGAAGAACGAAATTTAATGAGCCAAGTGAGATCCGTGTACTGATCACTACCTGCAAAGTATCATCAAGATTGGGTGAAAAAATGTTTGCTGAGATTTCAGGAACTCGCAGGTTTTTCGAAGCCTGGCAACCCCTTTCAATGAAAGTGATTCTCGTCAGTCTCTGCTTGGGGCTACTTCAATAGCACACCAACCATAGCGATAGAACTTGGAACTACATTATTGTGCCAAGTTTCAAAGAGCTAGCACAAACCGTGTTTGATTTAGAGTTCCAACTACATGTATCCACATAGGAGAAAACAGAGTGAAACCTAAACATGAAAACGGTTACTGCAAAGGAACGGTTTAACCTAGAAGAACGAAATTTGGTGAGCCAAGTGGGATTGGTGTACTGATCATTAAATGGAAGTATCATCAAGATTGGGTGAAAAAATATTTGCTGAGATTTCAGGAAACTCGCAGTTTTTTGGAAGCTTGGCAACCCCTTTCAATGAAAGGATTCTCGTCAGTCTCTGCTTGGGGCTACTTCAATAGCACACAAACCATAGCGATAGAACTTGGAACTACATTATTGTGCCAAGTTTCAAAGAGCTAGCACAACCGTGTTTGATTTAGAGTTCCAACTACATGTATCCATATAGGAGAAAACAGAGTGAAACCTAAACATGAAAACGGTTACTGCAAAGGAACGGTTTAATCTAGAAGAACGAAATTTGGTGAGCAAAGTGGGATTGGTGTACTGATCATTAAATCGAAGTATCATCAAGATTGGGTGAAAAAATGTTTGCTGAGATTTCAGGAAACTCGTAGTTTTTTGGAAGCTTGGTAACGCCTTTCAATGAAAGGGATTCTCGTCAGTCTCTGCTTGGGGCTACTTCAATAGCACACAAACCATAGCGATAGAATTTCTAACTACATTATTGTGCCAAGTTTCAAAGAGCTAGCACAAACCGTGTTTGATTTAGAGTTCCAACTACATGTATCCATATAGGAGAAAACAGAGTGAAACCTAAACATGAAAACGGTTACTGCAAAGGAACGGTTTAACCTAGAAGAACGAAATTTGGTGAGCCAAGTGGGATTGGTGTCCTGATCATTAAATGGAAGTATCATCAAGATTGGGTGAAAAAAGTTTGCTGAGATTTCAGGAAACTCGTAGTTTTTTGGAAGCTTGGCAAGCCCTTTCAATGAAAGGGATTCTCGTCAGTCTCTGCTTGGGGCTACTTCAATAGCACACAAACCATAGCGATAGAACTTGGAACTACATTAGTGTGCCAAGTTTCAAGAGCTAGCACAAACCGTGTTTGATTTAGAGTTCCAACTACATGTATCCATATAGGAGAAAACAGAGTGAAACCTAAACATGAAAACGGTTACTGCAAAGGAACTGTTTAACCTAGAAGAACGAAATTTGGTGAGCCAAGTAGGATTGGTGTACTGATCATTAAATGGAAGCATCATCAAGACTGGGTGAAAAAATGTTTGCTGAGATTTCAGGAAACTCACAGTTTTTTGGAAGCCTGGCAACTCCTTTCAATGAAAGTGATTCTCGTCAGTCTCTGCTTGGGGCTACTTCATTAGCACACAAACCATAGCGATAGAACTTGGAACTACATTATTGTGCCAAGTTTCAAAGAGCTAGCACAAACCGTGTTTGATTTAGAGTTCCAACTACATGTATCCATATAGGAGAAAACAGAGTGAAACCTAAACATGAAAACGGTTACTGCAAAGGAACGGTTTAACCTAGAAGAACGAAATTTAATGAGCCAAGATGGATCCGTGTACTGATCACTACCTGCAAGTATCATCAAGATTGGGTGAAAAAATGTTTGCTGAGATTTCAGGAAACTCGCCGTTTTTTGGAAGATTGGCAACCCCTTTCAAAGAAAGGGATTCTCGTCAGTCTCTGCTTGGGGCTACTTCAATAGCACACAAACCATAGCGATAGAACTTGGAACTACATTATTGTGCCATGTTTCAAAGAGCTAGCACAAACCGTGTTTGATTTAGAGTTCCAACTACATGTATCCATATAGGAGAAAACAGAGTGAAACCTAAACATGAAAACGTTACTGCAAAGGACGGTTTAACCTAGAAGAACGAAATTTGGTGAGCCAAGTGGGAATTGGTTTACTGATCATTAAATGGAAGAATCATCAAGACTGGATGAAAAAAATGTTTGCTGAGATTTCAGGAAACTCGCAGTTTTTCGAAGCCTGGCAACCCCTTTCAATGAAAGTGATTCTCGTCAGTCTCTGCCTGGGGCTACTTCAATAGCACACAAACCATAGCGATAGAACTTGGAACTACATTATTGTGCCAAGTTTCAAAGAGCTAGCACAACCGAGTTTGATTTAGAGTTCCAACTACATGTATCCATATAGGAGAAAACAGAGTGAAACCTAAACATGAAAACGGTTACTGCAAAGGAACGGTTTAACCTAGAAGAACGAAATTTGGAGAGCCAAGTGGGATTCGTGTAGTGATAACTACCTGGAAGTATCATCAAGATTGTGTGAAAAATGTTTCCTGAGATTACAGGAAACTCGTAGCTTTTTGGAAGCTTGGCAACCCCTTTCAATGAAAGGGATTCTCGTCAGTCTCTGCTTGGGGCTACTTCAATAGCACACAAACCATAGCGATAGAACTTGGAACTACATTATTTTGCCAAGTTTCAAAGATCTAGCAGAAACCGTGTTTGATTTAGAGTTCCAACTACATGTATCCATATAGGAGAAAACAGAGTGAAACCTAAACAAGAAAAGGGTTACTGCAAAGGAACGGTTTAACCTAGAAGAACGAAATTTGGAGAGCCAAGTGGGATTGGTAAACTGATCATTAAGTGAAGTATCATCAAGATTGGGTGAAAAAAAGTTGCTGAGATTTCAGGAAACTCGCAGTTTTTTGGAAGCTGGCAACCCCTTTCAATGAAAGGGATTCTCGTCAGTCTCTGCTTGGGGCTACTTCAATAGCACACAAACCATAGCGATAGAACTTGGAACTACATTATTTTGCCAAGTTTCAAAGAGCTAGCACAAACCGTGTTTGATTTAGAGTTCCAACTACATGTATCCACATAGGAGAAAACAGAGTGAAACCTAAACATGAAAACGGTTACTGCAAAGGAACGGTTTAACCTAGAAGAACCAAATTTGGTGAGCCAAGTGGGATTGGTTTACTGATCATTAAATGGAAGTATCATCAAGACTGGATGAAAAAATGTTTGCTGAGATTTCAGGAAACTCACAGTTTTTGGAAGCCTGGCAACCCCTTTCAATGAAAGTGATTCTCGTCAGTCTCTGCTTGGGGCTACTTCAATAGCACACAAACCATAGCGATAGAACTTGGAACTACATTATTGTGCCAAGTTTCAAAGAGCTAGCACAACCGAGTTTGATTTAGAGTTCCAACTACATGTATCCATATAGGAGAAAACAGAGTGAAACCTAAACATGAAAACGGTTACTGCAAAGGAACGGTTTAACCTAGAAGAACGAAATTTGGTGAGCCAAGTGAGATTCGTGTAGTGATAATACCTGGAAGTATCATCAAGATTGTGTGAAAAAATGTTTTCCTGAGATTACAGGAAACTCGTAGTTTTTTGGAAGCTTGGCAACCCCTTTCAATGAAAGGGATTCTCGTCAGTCTCTGCTTGGGGCTACTTCAATAGCACACAAACCATAGCGATAGAACTTGGAACTACATTATTGTGCCAAGTTTCAAAGAGCTAGCACAAACCGTGTTTGATTTAGAGTTCCAACTACATGTATCCATATAGGAGAAAACAGAGTGAAACCTAAACATGAAAACGGTTACTGCAAAGGAACGGTTTAACCTAGAAGAACGAAAATTTGGTGAGCCAAGTGGGATTGTGTACTGATCATTAAATGGAAGCATCATCAAGAAAATGTTTGCTGAGATTTCAGGAAACTCACTGTTTTTTGGAAGCCTGGCAACTCCTTTCAATGAAAGTGATTCTCGTCAGTCTCTACTTGGGGCTACTACATTAGCACACAAACCATAGCGATAGAACTTGGAACTACATTATTGTGCCAAGTTTCAATGAGCTAGCACAAACCGTGTTTGATTTAGAGTTCCAACTACATGTATCCATATAGGAGAAAACAGAGTGAAACCTAAACATGAAAACAGTTACTGCAAAGGAACGGTTTAACCTAGAAGAACGAAATTTAATGAGCCAAGTGAGATCCGTGTACTGATCACTACCTGCAAGTATCATCAAGATTGGGTGAAAAAATGTTTGCTGAGATTTCAGGAAACTCGCAGTTTTTTCGAAGCCTGGCAACCCCTTTCAATGAAAGTGATTCTCGTCAGTCTCTGCTTGGGGCTACTTCAATAGCACACAAACCATAGCGATAGAACTTGGAACTACATTATTGTGCCAAGTTTCAAAGAGCTAGCACAAACCGAGTTTGATTTAAATTTCCAACTACATGTATCCATATAGGAGAAAACAGAGTGAAACCTAAACATGAAAACGGTTACTGCAAAGGAACGGTTTAACCTAGAAGAACGAAATTTGGTGAGCCAAGTGAGATTCGTGTAGTGATAACTACCTGGAAGTATCATCAAGATTGTGTGAAAAAATGTTTCCTGAGATTACAGGAAACTCGTAGTTTTTTGGAAGCTTGGCAACCCCTTTCAATGAAAGGGATTCTCGTCAGTCTCTGCTTGGGGCTACTTCAATAGCACTCA
The DNA here is from genome assembly GCF_045843805.1 of Urocitellus parryii. Classification (NCBI taxonomy): domain Eukaryota; kingdom Metazoa; phylum Chordata; class Mammalia; order Rodentia; family Sciuridae; genus Urocitellus; species Urocitellus parryii. Next base: position 57,179 of record NW_027552575.1, on the reverse strand, counting down.
AACCATAGCGATAGAACTTGGAACTACATTATTGTGCCAAGTTTCAAAGATCTAGCACAAACCGTGTTTGATTTAGAGTTCCAACTACATGTATCCACATAGGAGAAAACAGAGTGAAACCTAAACATGAAAACGGTTACTGCAAAGGAACGGTTTAACCTAGAGAAACGAAATTTGGTGAGCCAAGTGGGATTGGTGTACTGATCATTAAATGGAAGTATCATCAAGATTGGGTGAAAAAATATTTGCTGATATTTCAGGAAACTCGCAGTTTTTTGGAAGCTTGGCAAAACCTTTCAATGAAAGGGATTCTCGTCAGTCTCTGCTTGGGGCTACTTCAATAGCACACAAACCATAGCGATATAACTTGGAACTACATTATTGTGCCAAGTTTCAAAGAGCTAGCACAAACCGTGTTTGATTTAGAGTTCCAACTACATGTATCCATATAGGAGAAAACAGAGTGAAACCTAAACATGAAAACGGTTACTGCAAAGGAACGGTTTAACCTAGAAGAACGAAATTTGGTGAGCAAAGTGGGATTGGTGTGCTGATCATTAAATCGAAGTATCATCAAGATTGGGTGAAAAAATGTTTGCTGAGATTTCAGGAAACTCGTAGTTTTTTGGAAGGTTGGTAACCCCTTCAATGAAAGGGATTCTCGTCAGTCTTTGCTTGGGGCTACTTCCATAGCACACAAACCATAGCGATAGAACTTGGAACTACATTATTGTGCCAAGTTTCAAAGAGCTAGCACAAACCGTGTTTGATTTAGAGTTCCAACTACATGTATCCATATAGGAGAAAACAGAGTGAAACCTAAACATGAAAACGGTTACTGCAAAGGAACGGTTTAACCTAGAAGAACGAAATTTGGTGAGCCAAGTGGGATTGGTTTACTGATCATTAAATGGAAGTATCATCAAGACTGGATGAAAAAATGTTTGCTGAGATTTCAGGAAACTCGCAGTTTTTTCGAAGCCTGGCAACCCCTTTCAATGAAAGTGATTCTCGTCAGTCTCTGCTTGGGGCTACTTCAATAGCACACAAACCATAGCGATAGAACTTGGAACTACATTATTGTGCCAAGTTTCAAAGAGCTAGCACAAACCGAGTTTGATTTAGAGTTCCAACTACATGTATCCATATAGGAGAAAACAGAGTGAAACCTAAACATGAAAACGGTTACTGCAAAGGAACGGTTTAACCTAGAAGAACGAAATTTGGTGAGCCAAGTGAGATTCGTGTAGTGATAACTACCTGGAAGTATCATCAAGATTGTGTGAAAAAATGTTTCCTGAGATTACAGGAAACTCGTAGCTTTTTGGAAGCTTGGCCACCCCTTTCAATGAAAGGGATTCTCGTCAGTCTCTGCTTGGGGCTACTTCAATAGCACACAAACCATAGCGATAGAACTTGGAACTACATTATTTTGCCAAGTTTCAAAGATCTAGCAGAAACCGTGTTTGATTTAGAGTTCCAACTACATGTATCCATATAGGAGAAAACAGAGTGAAACCTAAACAAGAAAAGGGTTACTGCAAAGGAACGGTTTAACCTAGAAGAACGAAATTTGGAGAGCCAAGTGGGATTGGTGAACTGATCATTAAGTGGAAGTATCATCAAGATTGGGTGAAAAAAAGTTTGCTGAGATTTCAGGAAACTCGTAGTTTTTTGGAAGCTTGGCAACCCCTTTCAATGAAAGGGATTCTCGTCAGTCTCTGCTTGGGGCTACTTCAATAGCACACAAACCATAGCGATAGAACTTGGAACTACATTATTGTGCCAAGTTTCAAAGATCTACCACAAACCGTGTTTGATTTAGAGTTCCAACTACATGTATCCACATAGGAGAAAACAGAGTGAAACCTAAACATGAAAACGGTTACTGCAAAGGAACGGTTTAACCTAGAAGAACGAAATTTGGTGAGCCAAGTGGGATTGGTGTACTGATCATTAAATGGAAGTATCATCAAGATTGGGTGAAAAAATATTTGCTGAGATTTCAGGAAACTCGCAGTTTTTTGGAAGCTTGGCAACCCCTTTCAATGAAAGGGATTCTCGTCAGTCTCTGCTTGGGGCTACTTCAATAGCACACAAACCGTAGCGATAGAACTTGGAACTACATTATTGTGCCAAGTTTCAAAGAGCTAGCACAAACCGTGTTTGATTTAGAGTTCCAACTACATGTATCCATATAGGAGAAAACAGAGTGAAACCTAAACATGAAAACGGTTACTGCAAAGGAACGGTTTAACCTAGAAGAACGAAATTTGGTGAGCAAAGTGGGATTGGTGTACTGATCATTAAATCGAAGTATCATCAAGATTGGGTGAAAAAATGTTTGCTGAGATTTCAGGAAACTCGTAGTTTTTTGGAAGCTTGGTAACGCCTTTCAATGAAAGGGATTCTCGTCAGTCTCTGCTTGGGGCTACTTCAATAGCACACAAACCATAGCGATAGAATTTCTAACTACATTATTGTGCCAAGTTTCAAAGAGCTAGCACAAACCGTGTTTGATTTAGAGTTCCAACTACATGTATCCATATAGGAGAAAACAGAGTGAAACCTAAACATGAAAACGGTTACTGCAAAGGAACGGTTTAACCTAGAAGAACGAAATTTGGTGAGCCAAGTGGGATTGGTGTCCTGATCATTAAATGGAAGTATCATCAAGATTGGGTGAAAAAATGTTTGCTGAGATTTCAGGAAACTCGTAGTTTTTTGGAAGCTTGGCAAGCCCTTTCAATGAAAGGGATTCTCGTCAGTCTCTGCTTGGGGCTACTTCAATAGCACACAAACCATAGCGATAGAACTTGGAACTACATTATTGTGCCAAGTTTCAAAGAGCTAGCACAAACCGTGTTTGATTTAGAGTTCCAACTACATGTATCCATATAGGAGAAAACAGAGTGAAACCTAAACATGAAAACGGTTACTGCAAAGGAACGGTTTAACCTAGAAGAACGAAATTTGGTGAGCCAAGTGGGATTGGTGTACTGATCATTAAATGGAAGCATCATCAAGACTGGGTGAAAAAATGTTTGCTGAGATTTCAGGAAACTCACAGTTTTTTGGAAGCCTGGCAACCCCTTTCAATGAAAGTGATTCTCGTCAGTCTCTGCTTGGGGCTACTTCATTAGCACACAAACCATAGCGATAGAACTTGGAACTACATTATTGTGCCAAGTTTCAATGAGCTAGCACAAACCGTGTTTGATTTAGAGTTCCAACTACATGTATCTATATACGAGAAAACAGAGTGAAACCTAAACATGAAAACGCTTACTGCAAAGGAACGGTTTAACCTAGAAGAACGAAATTTCGTAAGCCAAGTGAGATTCGTGTACTGATGACTACCTGCAAGTATCATCACGTTTGGGTGAAAAAATGTTTGCTGAGATTTCAGGAAACTCGTAGTTTTTTGGAAGCTTGGCAACCCCTTTCAATGAAAGGGATTCTCGTCAGTCTCTGCTTGGGGCTACTTCAATAGCACACAAACCATAGCGATAGAACTTGGAACTACATTATTGTGCCAAGTTTCAAAGATCTAGCACAAACCGTGTTTGATTTAGAGTTCCAACTACATGTATCCATATAGGAGAAAACAGAGTGAAACCTAAACAAGAAAAGGGTTACTGCAAAGGAACGGTTTAACCTAGAAGAACGAAATTTGGAGAGCCAAGTGGGATTGGTGAACTGATCATTAAGTGGAAGTATCATCAAGATTGGGTGAAAAAAAGTTTGCTGAGATTTCAGGAAACTCGTAGTTTTTTGGAAGCTTGGCAACCCCTTTCAATGAAAGGGATTCTCGTCAGTCTCTGCTTGGGGCTACTTCAATAGCACACAAACCATAGCGATAGAATTTCTAACTACATTATTGTGCCAAGTTTCAAAGAGCTAGCACAAACCGTGTTTGATTTAGAGTTCCAACTACATGTATCCATATAGGAGAAAACAGAGTGAAACCTAAACTTAAAAACGGTTACTGCAAAGGAACGGTTTAACCTAGAAGAACGAAATTTAATGAGCCAAGTTGGATCCGTGTACTGATCACTACCTGCAAGTATCATCAAGATTGGGTGAAAAAATGTTTGCTGAGATTTCAGGAAACTCGTAGTTTTTTGGAAGCTTGGCAACCCCTTTCAATGAAAGGGATTCTCGTCAGTCTCTGCTTGGGGCTACTTCAATAGCACACAAAACATAAGGATAGAACTTGGAACTACATTATTGTGCCAAGTTTCGAAGAGCTAGCACAAACCGTGTTTGATTTAGAGTTCCAACTACATGTATCCATATAGGAGAAAACAGAGTGAAACCTAAACATGAAAACGGTTACTGCAAAGGAACGGTTTAACCTAGAAGAACGAAATTTGGTGAGCCAAGTGAGATTCGTGTAGTGATAACTACCTGGAAGTATCATCAAGATTGTGTGAAAAAATGTTTCCTGAGATTACAGGAAACTCGTAGTTTTTTGGAAGCTTGGCAACCCCTTTCAATGAAAGGGATTCTCGTCAGTCTCTGCTTGGGGCTACTTCAATAGCACACAAACCATAGCGATAGAACTTGGAACTACATTATTGTGCCAAGTTTCAAAGATCTAGCACAAACCGTGTTTGATTTAGAGTTCCAACTACATGTATCCATATAGGAGAAAACAGAGTGAAACCTAAACAAGAAAAGGGTTACTGCAAAGGAACGGTTTAACCTAGAAGAACGAAATTTGTAGAGCCAAGTGGGATTGGTGAACTGATCATTAAGTGGAAGTATCATCAAGATTGGGTGAAAAAAAGTTTGCTGAGATTTCAGGAAACTCGTAGTTTTTTGGAAGCTTGGCAACCCCTTTCAATGAAAGGGATTCTCGTCAGTCTCTGCTTGGGGCTACTTCAATAGCACACAAACCATAGCGATAGAACTTGGAACTACATTATTGTGCCAAGTTTCAAAGAGCTGGCACAAACCGTGTTTGATTTAGAGTTCCAACTACATGTATCCATATAGGAGAAAACAGAGTGAAACCTAATCATGAAAACGGTTACTGCAAAGGAACGTTTTAACCTAGAAGAACGAAATTTGGTGAGCAAAGTGGGATTGGTGTACTGATCATGAAATCGAAGTATCATCAAGATTGGGTGAAAAAATGTTTGCTGAGATTTCAGGAAACTCGTAGTTTTTTGGAAGCTTGGCAACCCCTTTCAATGAAAGGGATTCTGGTCAGTCTCTGCTTGGGGCTACTTCAATAGCACACAAACCATAGCTATGGAACTTGGAACTACATTATTGTGCCAAGTTTCAAAGATCTAGCACAAACCGTGTTTGATTTAGAGTTCCAACTACATGTATCCATATAGGAGAAAACAGAGTGAAACCTAAACAAGAAAAGGGTTACTGCAAAGGAACGGTTTAACCTAGAAGAACGAAATTTGGAGAGCCAAGTGGTATTGGTGAACTGATCATTAAGTGGAAGTATCATCAAGATTGGGTGAAAAAAAGTTTGCTGAGATTTCAGGAAACTCGTAGTTTTTTGGAAGCTTGGCAACCCCTTTCAATGAAAGGGATTCTCGTCAGTCTCTGCTTGGGGCTACTTCAATAGCACACAAACCATAGCGATAGAACTTGGAACTACATTATTGTGCCAAGTTTCAAAGAGCTAGCACAAACCGTGTTTGATTTAGAGTTCCAACTACATGTATCCATATAGGAGAAAACAGAGTGAAACCTAAACATGAAAACGGTTACTGCAAAGGAACGGTTTAACCTAGAAGAACGAAATTTGGTGAGCCAAGTGGGATTGGTGTACTGATCATTAAATGGAAGTATCATCAAGATTGGGTGAAAAAATGTTTGCTGAGATTTCAGGAAACTCGTAGTTTTTTGGAAGCTTGGCAACCCCTTTCAATGAAAGGGATTCTCGTCAGTCTCTGCTTGGGGCTACTTCAATAGCACACAAACCATAGCGATAGAACTTGGAACTACATTATTGTGCCAAGTTTCAAAGAGCTAGCACAAACCGTGTTTGATTTAGAGTTCCAACTACATGTATCCATATAGGAGAAAACAGAGTGAAACCTAAACATGAGAACGGTTACTACAAAGGAACGGTTTAACCTAGAAGAACGAAATTTGGTGAGCAAAGTGGGATTGGTGTACTGATCATTAAATCGAAGTATCATCAAGATTGGGTGAAAAAATGTTTGCTGAGATTTCAGGAAACTCGTAGTTTTTTGGAAGTTTGGTAACCCCTTTCAATGAAAGGGATTCTCGTCAGTCTCTGCTTGGGGCTACTTCAATAGCACACAAACCATAGCGATAGAATTTCTAACTACATTATTGTGCCAAGTTTCAAAGAGCTAGCACAAACCGTGTTTGATTTAGAGTTCCAACTACATGAATCCATATAGGAGAAAACAGAGTGAAACCTAAACATGAAAACGGTTACTGCAAAGGAACGGTTTAATCTAGAAGAACGAAATTTGGTGAGCCAAGTGGGATTGGTGTACTGATCATTAAATGGAAGTATCATCAAGATTGGGTGAAAAAATGTTTGCTGAGATTTCAGGAAACTCGTAGTTTTTTGAAGCTTGGCAACCCCTTTCAATGAAAGGGATTCTCGTCAGTCTCTGCTTAGGGCTACTTCAATAGCACACAAACCATAGCGATAGAACTTGGAACTACATTATTGTGCCAAGTTTCAAAGAGCTAGCACAAACCGTGTTTGATTTAGAGTTCCAACTACATGTATCCATATAGGAGAAAACAGAGTGAAACCTAAACATGAAAACGGTTACTGCAAAGGAACGGTTTAACCTAGAAGAACAAAATTTAATGAGCCAAGTTGGATCCGTGTACTGATCACTACCTGCAAGTATCATCAAGATTGGGTGAAAAAATGTTTGCTGAGATTTCAGGAAACTAGTAGTTTTTTGGAAGCTTGGCAACCCCTTTCAATGAAAGGGATTCTCGTCAGTCTCTGCTTGGGGCTACTTCAATAGCACACAAACCATAGCGATAGAAATTGGAACTACATTATTGTGCCAAGTTTCGAAGAGCTAGCACAAACCGTGTTTGATTTAGAGTTCCAACTACATGTATCCATATAGGAGAAAACAGAGTGAAACCTAAACATGAAAATGGTTACTGCAAAGGAACGGTTTAACCTAGAAGAACGAAATTTAATGAGCCAAGTGAGATCCGTGTACTGATCACTACCTGCAAGTATCATCAAGATTGGGTGAAAAAATGTTTGCTGAGATTTCAGGAAACTAGTAGTTTTTGGAAGCTTGGCAACCCCTTTCAATGAAAGGGATTCTCGTCAGTCTCTGCTTGGGGCTACTTCAATAGCACACAAAACATAGCGATAGAACTTGGAACTACATTATTGTGCCAAGTTTCGAAGAGCTAGCACAAACCGTGTTTGATTTAGAGTTCCAACTACATGTATCCATATAGGAGAAAACAGAGTGAAACCTAAACATGAAAACGGTTACTGCAAAGGAACGGTTTAACCTAGAAGAACGAAATTTGGTGAGCCAAGTGGGATTGGTGTACTGATCATTAAATGGAAGCATCATCAAGACTGGGTGAAAAAATGTTTGCTGAGATTTCAGGAAACTCACAGTTTTTTGGAAGCCTGGCAACTCCTTTCAATGAAAGTGATTCTCGTCAGTCTCTGCTTGGGGCTACTTCATTAGCACACAAACCATAGCGATAGAACTTGGAACTACATTATTGTGCCACGTTTCAATGAGCTAGCACAAACCGTGTTTGATTTAGAGTTCCAACTACATGTATCCATATAGGATAAAACAGAGTGAAACCTAAACTTAAAAACGGTTACTGCAAAGGAACGGTTTAACCTAGAAGAACGAAATTTAATGAGCCAAGTTGGATCCGTGTACTGATCACTACCTGCAAGTATCATCAAGATTGGGTGAAAAAATGTTTGCTGAGATTTCAGGAAACTCGCCGTTTTTTGGAAGATTGGCAACCCCTTTCAAAGAAAGGGATTCTCGTCAGTCTCTGCTTGGGGCTACTTCAATAGCACACAAACCATAGCGATAGAACTTGGAACTACATTATTGTGCCATGTTTCAAAGACCTAGCACAAACCGTGTTTGATTTAGAGTTCCAACTAAATGTATCCATATAGGAGAAAACAGAGTGAAACCTAAACATGAAAACGGTTACTGCAAAGGAACGGTTTAACCTAGAAGAACGAAATTTGGTGAGCCAAGTGGGATTGGTGTACTGATCATTAAATGGAAGCATCATCAAGGCTGGGTGAAAAAATGTTAGCTGAGATTTCAGGAAACTCACAGTTTTTTGGAAGCCTGGCAACTCCTTTCAATGAAAGTGATTCTCGTCAGTCTCTGCTTGGGGCTACTTCATTAGCACACAAACCATAGCGATAGAACTTGGAACTACATTATTGTGCCAAGTTTCAATGAGCTAGCACAAACCGTGTTTGATTTAGAGTTCCAACTACATGTATCCATATAGGAGAAAACAGAGTGAAACCTAAACTTAAAAACGGTTACTGCAAAGGAACGGTTTAACCTAGAAGAACGAAATTTAATGAGCCAAGTTGGATCCGTGTACTGATCACTACCTGCAAGTATCATCAAGATTGGGTTTAAAAATGTTTGCTGAGATTTCAGGAAACTCGCCGTTTTTTGGAAGATTGGCAACCCCTTTCAAAGAAAGGGATTCTCGTCAGTCTCTGCTTGGGGCTACTTCAATAGCACACAAACCATAGCGATCGAACTTGGAACTACATTATTGTGCCATGTTTCAAAGAGCTAGCACAAACCGTGTTTGATTTAGAGTTCCAACTACATGTATCCATATAGGAGAAAACAGAGTGAAACCTAAACATGAAAACGCTTACTGCAAAGGAACGGTTTAACCTAGAAGAACGAAATTTCGTAAGCCAAGTGGGATTCGTGTACTGATCACTACCTGCAAGTATCATCAAGATTGGGTAAAAAATGTTTGCTGAGATTTCAGGAAACTCGCCGTTTTTTGGAAGCTTGGCAACCCCTTTCAATGAAAGGGATTCTCGTCAGTCTCTGCTTGGGGCTACTTCAATAGCACACAAACCATAGCGATAGAACTTGGAACTACATTATTGTGCCAAGTTTCAAAGATCTAGCACAAACCGTGTTTGATTTAGAGTTCCAACTACATGTATCCATATAGGAGAAAACAGAGTGAAACCTAAACAAGAAAAGGGTTACTGCAAAGGAACGGTTTAACATAGAAGAACGAAATTTGGAGAGCCAAGTGGGATTGGTGAACTGATCATTAAGTGGAAGTATCATCAAGATTGGGTGAAAAAAAGTTTGCTGAGATTTCAGGAAACTCGTAGTTTTTTGGAAGCTTGGCAACCCCTTTCAATGAAAGGGATTCTCGTCAGTCTCTGCTTGGGGCTACTTCAATAGCACACAAACCTTAGCGATAGAATTTCTAACTACATTATTGTGCCAAGTTTCAAAGAGCTAGCACAAACCGTGTTTGATTTAGAGTTCCAACTACATGTATCCATATAGGAGAAAACAGAGTGAAACCTAAACTTAAAAACGGTTACTGCAAAGGAACGGTTTAACCTAGAAGAACGAAATTTAATGAGCCAAGTTGGATCCGTGTACTGATCACTACCTGCAAGTATCACCAAGATTGGGTGAAAAAATGTTTGCTGAGATTTCAGGAAACTAGTAGTTTTTTGGAAGCTTGGCAACCCCTTTCAATGAAAGGGATTCTCGTCAGTCTCTGCTTGGGGCTACTTCAATAGCACACAAAACATAGCGATAGAACTTGGAACTACATTATTGTGCCAAGTTTCGAAGAGCTAGCACAAACCGTGTTTGATTTAGAGTTCCAACTACATGTATCCATATAGGAGAAAACAGAGTGAAACCTAAACAAGAAAAGGGTTACTGCAAAGGAACGGTTTAACCTAGAAGAACGAAATTTGGAGAGCCAAGTGGGATTGGTGAACTGATCATTAAGTGGAAGTATCATCAAGATTGGGTGAAAAAAAGTTTGCTGAGATTTCAGGAAACTCGTAGTTTTTTGGAAGCTTGGCAACCCCTTTCAATGAAAGGGATTCTCGTCAGTCTCTGCTTGGGGCTACTTCAATAGCACACAAACCATAGCGATAGAACTTGGAACTACATTATTGTGCCAAGTTTCAAAGAGCTGGCACAAACCGTGTTTGATTTAGAGTTCCAACTACATGTATCCATATAGGAGAAAACAGAGTGAAACCTAATCATGAAAACGGTTACTGCAAAGGAACGGTTTAACCTAGAAGAACGAAATTTGGTGAGCAAAGTGGGATTGGTGTACTGATCATGAAATCGAAGTATCATCAAGATTGGGTGAAAAAATGTTTGCTGAGATTTCAGGAAACTCGTAGTTTTTTGGAAGCTTGGCAACCCCTTTCAATGAAAGCGATTCTGGTCAGTCTCTGCTTGGGGCTACTTCAATAGCACACAAACCATAGCTATGGAACTTGGAACTACATTATTCTGCCAAGTTTCAAAGATCTAGCACAAACCGTGTTTGATTTAGAGTTCCAACTACATGTATCCATATAGGAGAAAACAGAGTGAAACCTAAACAAGAAAAGGGTTACTGCAAAGAACGGTTTAACCTAGAAGAACGAAATTTGGTGAGCCAATGGTATTGGTGAACTGATCATTTAGTGGAAGTATCATCAAGATTGGGTGAAAAAAAGTTTGCTGAGATTTCAGGAAACTCGTAGTTTTTTGGAAACTTGGCAACCCCTTTCAATGAAAGGGATTCTCGTCAGTCTCTGCTTGGGGCTACTTCAATAGCACACAAACCATAGCGATAGAACTTGGAACTACATTATTGTGCCAAGTTTCAAAGAGCTAGCACAAACCGTGTTTGATTTAGAGTTCCAACTACATGTATCCATATAGGAGAAAACAGAGTGAAACCTAAACATGAAAACGGTTACTGCAAAGGAACGGTTTAACCTAGAAGAACGAAATTTGGTGAGCCAAGTGGGATTGGTGTACTGATCATTAAATGGAAGTATCATCAAGATTGGGTGAAAAAATGTTTGCTGAGATTTCAGGAAACTCGTAGTTTTTTGGAAGCTTGGCAACCCCTTTCAATGAAAGGGATTCTCGTCAGTCTCTGCTTGGGGCTACTTCAATAGCACACAAACCATAGCGATAGAACTTGGAACTACATTATTGTGCCAAGTTTCAAAGAGCTAGCACAAACCGTGTTTGATTTAGAGTTCCAACTACATGTATCCATATAGGAGAAAACAGAGTGAAACCTAAACATGAAAACGGTTACTACAAAGGAACGGTTTAACCTAGAAGAACGAAATTTGGTGAGCAAAGTGGGATTGGTGTACTGATCATTAAATCGAAGTATCATCAAGATTGGGTGAAAAAATGTTTGCTGAGATTTCAGGAAACTCGTAGTTTTTTGGAAGTTTGGTAACCCCTTTCAATGAAAGGGATTCTCGTCAGTCTCTGCTTGGGGCTACTTCAATAGCACACAAACCATAGCGATAGAATTTCTAACTACATTATTGTGCCAAGTTTCAAAGAGCTAGCACAAACCGTGTTTGATTTAGAGTTCCAACTACATGAATCCATATAGGAGAAAACAGAGTGAAACCTAAACATGAAAACGGTTACTGCAAAGGAACGGTTTAATCTAGAAGAACGAAATTTGGTGAGCCAAGTGGGATTGGTGTACTGATCATTAAATGGAAGTATCATCAAGATTGGGTGAAAAAATGTTTGCTGAGATTTCAGGAAACTCGTAGTTTTTTGAAGCTTGGCAACCCCTTTCAATGAAAGGGATTCTCGTCAGTCTCTGCTTAGGGCTACTTCAATAGCACACAAACCATAGCGATAGAACTTGGAACTACATTATTGTGCCAAGTTTCAAAGAGCTAGCACAAACCGTGTTTGATTTAGAGTTCCAACTACATGTATCCATATAGGAGAAAACAGAGTGAAACCTAAACATGAAAACGGTTACTGCAAAGGAACGGTTTAACCTAGAAGAACAAAATTTAATGAGCCAAGTTGGATCCGTGTACTGATCACTACCTGCAAGTATCATCAAGATTGGGTGAAAAAATGTTTGCTGAGATTTCAGGAAACTAGTAGTTTTTTGGAAGCTTGGCAACCCCTTTCAATGAAAGGGATTCTCGTCAGTCTCTGCTTGGGGCTACTTCAATAGCACACAAACCATAGCGATAGAACTTGGAACTACATTATTGTGCCAAGTTTCGAAGAGCTAGCACAAACCGTGTTTGATTTAGAGTTCCAACTACATGTATCCATATAGGAGAAAACAGAGTGAAACCTAAACATGAAAACGGTTACTGCAAAGGAACGGTTTAACCTAGAAGAACGAAATTTGGTGAGCCAAGTGAGATTCGTGTAGTGATAACTACCTGGAAGTATCATCAAGATTGTGTGAAAAAATGTTTCCTGAGATTACAGGAAACTCGTAGTTTTTTGGAAGCTTGGCAACCCCTTTCAATGAAAGGGATTCTCGTCAGTCTCTGCTTGGGGCTACTTCAATAGCACACAAACCATAGCGATAGAACTTGGAACTACATTATTGTGCCAAGTTTCAAAGAGCTAGCACAAACCGTGTTTGATTTAGAGTTCCAACTACATGAATCCATATAGGAGAAAACAGAGTGAAACCTAAACATGAAAACGGTTACTGCAAAGGAACGGTTTAATCTAGAAGAACGAAATTTGGTGAGCCAAGTGGGATTGGTGTACTGATCATTAAATGGAAGTATCATCAAGATTGGGTGAAAAAATGTTTGCTGAGATTTCAGGAAACTCGTAGTTTTTTGAAGCTTGGCAACCCCTTTCAATGAAAGGGATTCTCGTCAGTCTCTGCTTAGGGCTACTTCAATAGCACACAAACCATAGCGATAGAACTTGGAACTACATTATTGTGCCAAGTTTCAAAGAGCTAGCACAAACCGTGTTTGATTTAGAGTTCCAACTACATGTATCCATATAGGAGAAAACAGAGTGAAACCTAAACATGAAAACGGTTACTGCAAAGGAACGGTTTAACCTAGAAGAACAAAATTTAATGAGCCAAGTTGGATCCGTGTACTGATCACTACCTGCAAGTATCATCAAGATTGGGTGAAAAAATGTTTGCTGAGATTTCAGGAAACTAGTAGTTTTTTGGAAGCTTGGCAACCCCTTTCAATGAAAGGGATTCTCGTCAGTCTCTGCTTGGGGCTACTTCAATAGCACACAAACCATAGCGATAGAAATTGGAACTACATTATTGTGCCAAGTTTCGAAGAGCTAGCACAAACCGTGTTTGATTTAGAGTTCCAACTACATGTATCCATATAGGAGAAAACAGAGTGAAACCTAAACATGAAAATGGTTACTGCAAAGGAACGGTTTAACCTAGAAGAACGAAATTTAATGAGCCAAGTGAGATCCGTGTACTGATCACTACCTGCAAGTATCATCAAGATTGGGTGAAAAAATGTTTGCTGAGATTTCAGGAAACTAGTAGTTTTTTGGAAGCTTGGCAACCCCTTTCAATGAAAGGGATTCTCGTCAGTCTCTGCTTGGGGCTACTTCAATAGCACACAAAACATAGCGATAGAACTTGGAACTACATTATTGTGCCAAGTTTCGAAGAGCTAGCACAAACCGTGTTTGATTTAGAGTTCCAACTACATGTATCCATATAGGAGAAAACAGAGTGAAACCTAAACATGAAAACGGTTACTGCAAAGGAACGGTTTAACCTAGAAGAACGAAATTTGGTGAGCCAAGTGGGATTGGTGTACTGATCATTAAATGGAAGCATCATCAAGACTGGGTGAAAAAATGTTTGCTGAGATTTCAGGAAACTCACAGTTTTTTGGAAGCCTGGCAACTCCTTTCAATGAAAGTGATTCTCGTCAGTCTCTGCTTGGGGCTACTTCATTAGCACACAAACCATAGCGATAGAACTTGGAACTACATTATTGTGCCACGTTTCAATGAGCTAGCACAAACCGTGTTTGATTTAGAGTTCCAACTACATGTATCCATATAGGATAAAACAGAGTGAAACCTAAACTTAAAAACGGTTACTGCAAAGGAACGGTTTAACCTAGAAGAACGAAATTTAATGAGCCAAGTTGGATCCGTGTACTGATCACTACCTGCAAGTATCATCAAGATTGGGTGAAAAAATGTTTGCTGAGATTTCAGGAAACTCGCCGTTTTTTGGAAGATTGGCAACCCCTTTCAAAGAAAGGGATTCTCGTCAGTCTCTGCTTGGGGCTACTTCAATAGCACACAAACCATAGCGATAGAACTTGGAACTACATTATTGTGCCATGTTTCAAAGACCTAGCACAAACCGTGTTTGATTTAGAGTTCCAACTAAATGTATCCATATAGGAGAAAACAGAGTGAAACCTAAACATGAAAACGGTTACTGCAAAGGAACGGTTTAACCTAGAAGAACGAAATTTGGTGAGCCAAGTGGGATTGGTGTACTGATCATTAAATGGAAGCATCATCAAGGCTGGGTGAAAAAATGTTAGCTGAGATTTCAGGAAACTCACAGTTTTTTGGAAGCCTGGCAACTCCTTTCAATGAAAGTGATTCTCGTCAGTCTCTGCTTGGGGCTACTTCATTAGCACACAAACCATAGCGATAGAACTTGGAACTACATTATTGTGCCAAGTTTCAATGAGCTAGCACAAACCGTGTTTGATTTAGAGTTCCAACTACATGTATCCATATAGGAGAAAACAGAGTGAAACCTAAACTTAAAAACGGTTACTGCAAAGGAACGGTTTAACCTAGAAGAACGAAATTTAATGAGCCAAGTTGGATCCGTGTACTGATCACTACCTGCAAGTATCATCAAGATTGGGTTTAAAAATGTTTGCTGAGATTTCAGGAAACTCGCCGTTTTTTGGAAGATTGGCAACCCCTTTCAAAGAAAGGGATTCTCGTCAGTCTCTGCTTGGGGCTACTTCAATAGCACACAAACCATAGCGATCGAACTTGGAACTACATTATTGTGCCATGTTTCAAAGAGCTAGCACAAACCGTGTTTGATTTAGAGTTCCAACTACATGTATCCATATAGGAGAAAACAGAGTGAAACCTAAACATGAAAACGCTTACTGCAAAGGAACGGTTTAACCTAGAAGAACGAAATTTCGTAAGCCAAGTGGGATTCGTGTACTGATCACTACCTGCAAGTATCATCAAGATTGGGTAAAAAATGTTTGCTGAGATTTCAGGAAACTCGCCGTTTTTTGGAAGCTTGGCAACCCCTTTCAATGAAAGGGATTCTCGTCAGTCTCTGCTTGGGGCTACTTCAATAGCACACAAACCATAGCGATAGAACTTGGAACTACATTATTGTGCCAAGTTTCAAAGATCTAGCACAAACCGTGTTTGATTTAGAGTTCCAACTACATGTATCCATATAGGAGAAAACAGAGTGAAACCTAAACAAGAAAAGGGTTACTGCAAAGGAACGGTTTAACATAGAAGAACGAAATTTGGAGAGCCAAGTGGGATTGGTGAACTGATCATTAAGTGGAAGTATCATCAAGATTGGGTGAAAAAAAGTTTGCTGAGATTTCAGGAAACTCGTAGTTTTTTGGAAGCTTGGCAACCCCTTTCAATGAAAGGGATTCTCGTCAGTCTCTGCTTGGGGCTACTTCAATAGCACACAAACCTTAGCGATAGAATTTCTAACTACATTATTGTGCCAAGTTTCAAAGAGCTAGCACAAACCGTGTTTGATTTAGAGTTCCAACTACATGTATCCATATAGGAGAAAACAGAGTGAAACCTAAACTTAAAAACGGTTACTGCAAAGGAACGGTTTAACCTAGAAGAACGAAATTTAATGAGCCAAGTTGGATCCGTGTACTGATCACTACCTGCAAGTATCACCAAGATTGGGTGAAAAAATGTTTGCTGAGATTTCAGGAAACTAGTAGTTTTTTGGAAGCTTGGCAACCCCTTTCAATGAAAGGGATTCTCGTCAGTCTCTGCTTGGGGCTACTTCAATAGCACACAAAACATAGCGATAGAACTTGGAACTACATTATTGTGCCAAGTTTCGAAGAGCTAGCACAAACCGTGTTTGATTTAGAGTTCCAACTACATGTATCCATATAGGAGAAAACAGAGTGAAACCTAAACAAGAAAAGGGTTACTGCAAAGGAACGGTTTAACCTAGAAGAACGAAATTTGGAGAGCCAAGTGGGATTGGTGAACTGATCATTAAGTGGAAGTATCATCAAGATTGGGTGAAAAAAAGTTTGCTGAGATTTCAGGAAACTCGTAGTTTTTTGGAAGCTTGGCAACCCCTTTCAATGAAAGGGATTCTCGTCAGTCTCTGCTTGGGGCTACTTCAATAGCACACAAACCATAGCGATAGAACTTGGAACTACATTATTGTGCCAAGTTTCAAAGAGCTGGCACAAACCGTGTTTGATTTAGAGTTCCAACTACATGTATCCATATAGGAGAAAACAGAGTGAAACCTAATCATGAAAACGGTTACTGCAAAGGAACGGTTTAACCTAGAAGAACGAAATTTGGTGAGCAAAGTGGGATTGGTGTACTGATCATGAAATCGAAGTATCATCAAGATTGGGTGAAAAAATGTTTGCTGAGATTTCAGGAAACTCGTAGTTTTTTGGAAGCTTGGCAACCCCTTTCAATGAAAGCGATTCTGGTCAGTCTCTGCTTGGGGCTACTTCAATAGCACACAAACCATAGCTATGGAACTTGGAACTACATTATTCTGCCAAGTTTCAAAGATCTAGCACAAACCGTGTTTGATTTAGAGTTCCAACTACATGTATCCATATAGGAGAAAACAGAGTGAAACCTAAACAAGAAAAGGGTTACTGCAAAGAACGGTTTAACCTAGAAGAACGAAATTTGGTGAGCCAATGGTATTGGTGAACTGATCATTTAGTGGAAGTATCATCAAGATTGGGTGAAAAAAAGTTTGCTGAGATTTCAGGAAACTCGTAGTTTTTTGGAAGCTTGGCAACCCCTTTCAATGAAAGGGATTCTCGTCAGTCTCTGCTTGGGGCTACTTCAATAGCACACAAACCATAGCGATAGAACTTGGAACTACATTATTGTGCCAAGTTTCAAAGAGCTAGCACAAACCGTGTTTGATTTAGAGTTCCAACTACATGTATCCATATAGGAGAAAACAGAGTGAAACCTAAACATGAAAACGGTTACTGCAAAGGAACGGTTTAACCTAGAAGAACGAAATTTGGTGAGCCAAGTGGGATTGGTGTACTGATCATTAAATGGAAGTATCATCAAGATTGGGTGAAAAAATGTTTGCTGAGATTTCAGGAAACTCGTAGTTTTTTGGAAGCTTGGCAACCCCTTTCAATGAAAGGGATTCTCGTCAGTCTCTGCTTGGGGCTACTTCAATAGCACACAAACCATAGCGATAGAACTTGGAACTACATTATTGTGCCAAGTTTCAAAGAGCTAGCACAAACCGTGTTTGATTTAGAGTTCCAACTACATGTATCCATATAGGAGAAAACAGAGTGAAACCTAAACATGAAAACGGTTACTACAAAGGAACGGTTTAACCTAGAAGAACGAAATTTGGTGAGCAAAGTGGGATTGGTGTACTGATCATTAAATCGAAGTATCATCAAGATTGGGTGAAAAAATGTTTGCTGAGATTTCAGGAAACTCGTAGTTTTTTGGAAGTTTGGTAACCCCTTTCAATGAAAGGGATTCTCGTCAGTCTCTGCTTGGGGCTACTTCAATAGCACACAAACCATAGCGATAGAATTTCTAACTACATTATTGTGCCAAGTTTCAAAGAGCTAGCACAAACCGTGTTTGATTTAGAGTTCCAACTACATGAATCCATATAGGAGAAAACAGAGTGAAACCTAAACATGAAAACGGTTACTGCAAAGGAACGGTTTAATCTAGAAGAACGAAATTTGGTGAGCCAAGTGGGATTGGTGTACTGATCATTAAATGGAAGTATCATCAAGATTGGGTGAAAAAATGTTTGCTGAGATTTCAGGAAACTCGTAGTTTTTTGAAGCTTGGCAACCCCTTTCAATGAAAGGGATTCTCGTCAGTCTCTGCTTAGGGCTACTTCAATAGCACACAAACCATAGCGATAGAACTTGGAACTACATTATTGTGCCAAGTTTCAAAGAGCTAGCACAAACCGTGTTTGATTTAGAGTTCCAACTACATGTATCCATATAGGAGAAAACAGAGTGAAACCTAAACATGAAAACGGTTACTGCAAAGGAACGGTTTAACCTAGAAGAACAAAATTTAATGAGCCAAGTTGGATCCGTGTACTGATCACTACCTGCAAGTATCATCAAGATTGGGTGAAAAAATGTTTGCTGAGATTTCAGGAAACTAGTAGTTTTTTGGAAGCTTGGCAACCCCTTTCAATGAAAGGGATTCTCGTCAGTCTCTGCTTGGGGCTACTTCAATAGCACACAAACCATAGCGATAGAACTTGGAACTACATTATTGTGCCAAGTTTCGAAGAGCTAGCACAAACCGTGTTTGATTTAGAGTTCCAACTACATGTATCCATATAGGAGAAAACAGAGTGAAACCTAAACATGAAAACGGTTACTGCAAAGGAACGGTTTAACCTAGAAGAACGAAATTTGGTGAGCCAAGTGAGATTCGTGTAGTGATAACTACCTGGAAGTATCATCAAGATTGTGTGAAAAAATGTTTCCTGAGATTACAGGAAACTCGTAGTTTTTTGGAAGCTTGGCAACCCCTTTCAATGAAAGGGATTCTCGTCAGTCTCTGCTTGGGGCTACTTCAATAGCACACAAACCATAGCGATAGAACTTGGAACTACATTATTGTGCCAAGTTTCAAAGAGCTAGCACAAACCGTGTTTGATTTAGAGTTCCAACTACATGTATCCATATAGGAGAAAACAGAGTGAAACCTAAACAAGAAAAGGGTTACTGCAAAGGAACGGTTTAACCTAGAAGAACGAAATTTGGAGAGCCAAGTGGGATTGGTGAACTGATCGTTAAGTGGAAGTATCATCAAGATTGGGTGAAAAAAAGTTTGCTGAGATTTCAGGAAACTCGTAGTTTTTTGGAAGCTTGGCAACCCCTTTCAATGAAAGGGATTCTCGTCAGTCTCTGCTTGGGGCTACTTCAATAGCACACAAAACATAGCGATAGAACTTGGAACTACATTATTGTGCCAAGTTTCAAAGAGCTAGCACAAACCGTGTTTGATTTAGAGTTCCAACTACATGTATCCATATAGGAGAAAACAGAGTGAAACCTAAACATGAAAACGGTTACTGCAAAGGAACGGTTTAACCTAGAAGAACGAAATTTCGTGAGCCAAGTGAGATTCGTGTAGTGATAACTACCTGGAAGTATCATCAAGATTGTGTGAAAAAATGTTTCCTGAGATTACAGGAAACTCGTAGTTTTTTGGAAGCTTGGCAACCCCTTTCAATGAAAGGGATTCTCGTCAGTCTCTGCTTGGGGCTACTTCAATAGCACACAAACCATAGCGATAGAACTTGGAACTACATTATTGTGCCAAGTTTCAAATATCTAGCACAAACCGTGTTTGATTTAGAGTTCCAACTACATGTATCCATATAGGAGAAAACAGAGTGAAACCTAAACAAGAAAAGGGTTACTGCAAAGGAACGGTTTAACCTAGAAGAACGAAATTTGGAGAGCCAAGTGGGATTGGTGAACTGATCATTAAGTGGAAGTATCATCAAGATTGGGTGAAAAAAAGTTTGCTGAGATTTCAGGAAACTCGTAGTTTTTTGGAAGCTTGGCAACCCCTTTCAATGAAAGGGATTCTCGTCAGTCTCTGCTTGGGGCTACTTCAATAGCACACAAACCATAGCGATAGAACCTGGAACTACATTATTGTGCCAAGTTTCAAAGAGCTGGCACAAACCGTGTTTGATTTAGAGTTCCAACTACATGTATCCATATAGGAGAAAACAGAGTGAAACCTAAACATGAAAACGGTTACTGCAAAGGAACGGTTTAACCTAGAAGAACGAAATTTCGTGAGCCAAGTGAGATTCGTGTAGTGATAACTACCTGGAAGTATCATCAAGATTGTGTGAAAAAATGTTTCCTGAGATAACAGGAAACTCGTAGTTTTTTGGAAGCTTGGCAACCCCTTTCAATGAAAGGGATTCTCGTCAGTCTCTGCTTGGGGCTACTTCAATACCACACAAACCATAGCGAGAGAACTTGGAACTACATTATTGTGCCAAGTTTCAAAGAGCTGGCACAAACCGTGTTTGATTTAGAGTTCCAACTACATGTATCCATATAGGAGAAAACAGAGTGAAACCTAAACATGAAAACGGTTACTGCAAAGGAACGGTTTATCCTAGAAGAACGAAATTTGGTGAGCAAAGTGGGATTGGCGTACTGATCATTAAATCGAAGTATCATCAAGATTGGGTGAAAAAATGTTTGCTGAGATTTCAGGAAACTCGTAGTTTTTTGGAAGCTTGGCAACCCCTTTCAATGAAAGGGATTCTGGTCAGTCTCTGCATGGGGCTACTTCAATAGCACACAAACCATAGCTATAGAACTTGGAACTACATTATTGTGCCAAGTTTCAAAGATCTAGCACAAACCGTGTTTGATTTAGAGTTCCAACTACATGTATCCATATAGGAGAAAACAGAGTGAAACCTAAACAAGAAAAGGGTTACTGCAACGGAACGGTTTAACCTAGAAGAACGAAATTTGGAGAGCCAAGTGGGATTGGTGAACTGATCATTAAGTGGAAGTATCATCAAGATTGGGTGAAAAAAAGTTTGCTGAGATTTCAGGAAACTCGTAGTTTTTTGGAAGCTTGGCAACCCCTTTCAATGAAAGGGATTCTCGTCAGTCTCTGCTTGGGGCTACTTCAATAGCACACAAACCATAGCGATAGAACTTGGAACTACATTATTGTGCCAAGTTTCAAAGAGCTAGCACAAACCGTGTTTGATTTAGAGTTCCAACTACATGTATCCATATAGGAGAAAACAGAGTGAAACCTAAACATGAAAACGGTTACTGCAAAGGAACGGTTTAACCTAGAAGAACGAAATTTGGTGAGCCAAGTGGGATTGGTGTACTGATCATTAAATGGAAGTATCATCAAGATTGGGTGAAAAAATGTTTGCTGAGATTTCAGGAAACTCGTAGTTTTTTGGAAGCTTGGCAACCCCTTTCAATGAAAGGGATTCTCGTCAGTCTCTGCTTGGGGCTACTTCAATAGCACACAAACCATAGCGATAGAACTTGGAACTACATTATTGTGCCAAGTTTCAAACAGCTAGCACAAACCGTGTTTGATTTAGAGTTCCAACTACATGTATCCATATAGGAGAAAACAGAGTGAAACCTAAACATGAAAACGGTAACTGCAAAGGAACGGTTTAACCTAGAAGAACGAAATTTGGTGAGCAAATTGGGATTGGTGTACTGATCATTAAATCGAAGTATCATCAAGATTGGGTGAAAAAATGTTTGCTGAGATTTCAGGAAACTCGTAGTTTTTTGGAAGTTTGGTAACCCCTTTCAATGAAAGGGATTCTCGTCAGTCTCTGCTTGGGGCTACTTCAATAGCACACAAACCATAGCGATAGAATTTCTAATTACATTATTGTGCCAAGTTTCAAAGAGCTAGCACAAACCGTGTTTGATTTAGAGTTCCAACTACATGTATCCATATAGGAGAAAACAGAGTGAAACCTAAACATGAAAACGGTTACTGCAAAGGAACGGTTTAACCTAGAAGAACGCAATTTGGTGAGCCAAGTGGGATTGGTGTACTGATCATTAAATGGAAGTATCATCAAGACTGGGTGAAAAAATGTTTGCTGAGATTTCAGGAAACTCCCAGTTTTTTGGAAGCCTGGCAACCCCTTTCAATGAAAGGGATTCTCGTCAGTCTCTGCTTGGGGCTACTTCATTAGCACACAAACCATAGCGATAGAACTTGGAACTACATTATTGTGCCAAGTTTCAATGAGCTAGCACAAACCGTGTTTGATTTAGAGTTCCAACTACATGTATCCATATAGGAGAAAACAGAGTGAAACCTAAACATGAAAATGGTTACTGCAAAGGAACGGTTTAACCTAGAAGAACGAAATTTAGTGAGCCAAGTGAGATCCGTGTACTGATCACTACCTGCAAGTATCATCAAGATTGGGTGAAAAAATGTTTGCTGAGATTTCAGGAAACTCGCCGTTTTTTGGAAGCTTGGCAAACCTTTCAATGAAAGGGATTCTCGTCAGTCTCTGCTTGGGGCTCCTTCAATAGCACACAAACCATAGCGATAGAACTTGGAACTACATTATTGTGCCAAGTTTCAAAGAGCTAGCACAAACCGAGTTTGATTTGGAGTTCCAACTACATGTATCCATATAGGAGAAAACAGAGTGAAACCTAAACAAGAAAAGGGTTACTGCAAAGGAACGGTTTAACCTAGAAGAACGAAATTTGGAGAGCTAAGTGGGATTGGTGAACTGATCATTAAGTGGAAGTATCATCAAGTTTGGGTGAAAAAAAGTTTGCTGAGATTTCAGGAAACTCGTAGTTTTTTGGAAGCTTGGCAACCCCTTTCAATGAAAGGGATTCTCGTCAGTCTCTGCTTGGGGCTACTTCAATAGCACACAAACCATAGCGATAGAACTTGGAACTACATTATTGTGCCAAGTTTCAAAGATCTAGCACAAACCGTGTTTGATTTAGAGTTCCAACTACATGTATCCATATAGGAGAAAACAGAGTGAAACCTAAACATGAAAACGGTTACTGCAAAGGAACGGTTTAACCTAGAAGAACGAAATTTGGTGAGCAAAGTGGGATTGGTGTACTGATCATTAAATCGAAGTATCATCAAGATTGGGTGAAAAAATGTTTGCTGAGATTTCAGGAAACTCGTAGTTTTTTGGAAGCTTGGCAACCCCTTTCAATGAAAGGGATTCTGGTCAGTCTCTGCTTGGGGCTACTTCAATAGCACACAAACCATAGCTATAGAACTTGGAACTACATTATTGTGCCAAGTTTCAAAGAGCTAGCACAAACCGTGTTTGATTTAGAGTTCCAACTACATGTATCCATATAGGAGAAAACAGAGTGAAACCTAAACATGAAAACGGTTACTGAAAAGGAACGGTTTAACCTAGAAGAACCAAATTTGGTGAGCCAAGTGGGATTGGTGTACTGATCATTAAATGGAAGTATCATCAAGACTGGGTGAAAAAAATGTTTGCTGAGATTTCAGGAAACTCGCAGTTTTTTGGAAGCCTGGCAACCCCTTTCAATGAAAGTGATTCTCGTCAGTCTCTGCTTGGGGCTACTTCAATAGCACACAAACCATAGCGATAGAACTTGGAACTACATTATTGTGCCAAGTTTCAATGAGCTAGCACAAACCGTGTTTGATTTAGAGTTCCAACTACATGTATCCATATAGGAGAAAACAGAGTGAAACCTAAACATGAAAACGGTTACTGCAAAGGAACGGTTTAACCTAGAAGAACGAAATTTAGTGAGCCAAGTGAGATCCGTGTACTGATCACTACCTGCAAGTATCATCAAGATTGGGTGAAAAAATATTTGCTGAGATTTCAGGAAACTCGTAGTTTTTTGGAAGCTTGGCAACCCCTTTCAATGAAAGGGATTCTCGTCAGTCTCTGCTTGGGGCTACTTCAATAGCACACAAACCATAGCGATAGAACTTGGAACTACATTATTGTGCCATGTTTCAAAGAGCTAGCACAAACCGTGTTTGATTTAGAGTTCCAACTACATGTATCCATATAGGAGAAAACAGAGTGAAACCTAAACATGAAAACGGTTACTGCAAAGGAACGGTTTAAACTAGAAGAACGAAATTTCGTAAGCCAAGTGGGATTCGTGTACTGATCACTACCTGCAAGTATCATCAAGATTGGGTGCAAAAATGTTTGCTGAGATTTCAGGAAACTCGCCGTTTTTTGGAAGCTTCGCAACCCCTTTCAATGAAAGGGATTCTCGTCAGTCTCTGCTTGGGGCTCCTTCATTAGCACACAAACCATAGCGATAGAACTTGGAACTACATTATTGTGCCATGTTTCAAAGAGCTAGCACAAACCGAGTTTGATTTAGAGTTCCAACTACATGTATCCATATAGGAGAAAACAGAGTGAAACCTAAACAAGAAAAGGGTTACTGCAAAGGAACGGTTTAACCTAGAAGAACGAAATTTGGAGAGCTAAGTGGGATTGGTGAACTGATCATTAAGTGGAAGTATCATCAAGTTTGGGTGAAAAAAAGTTTGCTGAGATTTCAGGAAACTCGTAGTTTTTTGGAAGCTTGGCAACCCCTTTCAATGAAAGGGATTCTCGTCAGTCTCTGCTTGGGGCTACTTCAATAGCACACAAACCATAGCGATAGAATTTCTAATTACATTATTGTGCCAAGTTTCAAAGAGCTAGCACAAACCGTGTTTGATTTAGAGTTCCAACTACATGTATCCATATAGGAGAAAACAGAGTGAAACCTAAACATGAAAACGGTTACTGCAAAGGAACGGTTTAACCTAGAAGAACGAAATTTGGTGAGCCAAGTGGGATTGGTGTACTGATCATTAAATGGAAGTATCATCAAGATTGGGTGAAAAAATGTTTGCTGAGATTTCAGGAAACTCGTAGTTTTTTGGAAGCTTGGCAACCCCTTTCAATGAAAGGGATTCTCGTCAGTCTCTGCTTAGGGCTACTTCAATAGCACACAAACCATAGCGATAGAACTTGGAACTACATTATTGTGCCAAGTTTCAAAGAGCTAGCACAAACCGTGTTTGATTTAGAGTTCCAACTACATGTATCCATATAGGAGAAAACAGAGTGAAACCTAAACATGAAAACGGTTACTGCAAAGGAACGGTTTAACCTAGAAGAACGCAATTTGGTGAGCCAAGTGGGATTGGTGTACTGATCATTAAATGGAAGTATCATCAAGACTGGGTGAAAAAATGTTTGCTGAGATTTCAGGAAACTCCCAGTTTTTTGGAAGCCTGGCAACCCCTTTCAATGAAAGTGATTCTCGTCAGTCTCTGCTTGGGGCTACTTCATTAGCACACAAACCATAGCGATAGAACTTGGAACTACATTATTGTGCCAAGTTTCAATGAGCTAGCACAAACCGTGTTTGATTTAGAGTTCCAACTACATGTATCCATATAGGAGAAAACAGAGTGAAACCTAAACATGAAAATGGTTACTGCAAAGGAACGGTTTAACCTAGAAGAACGAAATTTAGTGAGCCAAGTGAGATCCGTGTACTGATCACTACCTGCAAGTATCATCAAGATTGGGTGAAAAAATTTTTGCTGAGATTTCAGGAAACTCGCCGTTTTTTGGAAGCTTGGCAAACCTTTCAATGAAAGGGATTCTCGTCAGTCTCTGCTTGGGGCTCCTTCAATAGCACACAAACCATAGCGATAGAACTTGGAACTACATTATTGTGCCAAGTTTCAAAGAGCTAGCACAAACCGAGTTTGATTTGGAGTTCCAACTACATGTATCCATATAGGAGAAAACAGAGTGAAACCTAAACAAGAAAAGGGTTACTGCAAAGGAACGGTTTAACCTAGAAGAACGAAATTTGGAGAGCTAAGTGGGATTGGTGAACTGATCATTAAGTGGAAGTATCATCAAGTTTGGGTGAAAAAAAGTTTGCTGAGATTTCAGGAAACTCGTAGTTTTTTGGAAGCTTGGCAACCCCTTTCAATGAAAGGGATTCTCGTCAGTCTCTGCTTGGGGCTACTTCAATAGCACACAAACCATAGCGATAGAACTTGGAACTACATTATTGTGCCAAGTTTCAAAGATCTAGCACAAACCGTGTTTGATTTAGAGTTCCAACTACATGTATCCATATAGGAGAAAACAGAGTGAAACCTAAACATGAAAACGGTTACTGCAAAGGAACGGTTTAACCTAGAAGAACGAAATTTGGTGAGCAAAGTGGGATTGGTGTACTGATCATTAAATCGAAGTATCATCAAGATTGGGTGAAAAAATGTTTGCTGAGATTTCAGGAAACTCGTAGTTTTTTGGAAGCTTGGCAACCCCTTTCAATGAAAGGGATTCTGGTCAGTCTCTGCTTGGGGCTACTTCAATAGCACACAAACCATAGCTATAGAACTTGGAACTACATTATTGTGCCAAGTTTCAAAGAGCTAGCACAAACCGTGTTTGATTTAGAGTTCCAACTACATGTATCCATATAGGAGAAAACAGAGTGAAACCTAAACATGAAAACGGTTACTGCAAAGGAACGGTTTAACCTAGAAGAACCAAATTTGGTGAGCCAAGTGGGATTGGTGTACTGATCATTAAATGGAAGTATCATCAAGACTGGGTGAAAAAAATGTTTGCTGAGATTTCAGGAAACTCGCAGTTTTTTGGAAGCCTGGCAACCCCTTTCAATGAAAGTGATTCTCGTCAGTCTCTGCTTGGGGCTACTTCATTAGCACACAAACCATAGCGATAGAACTTGGAACTACATTATTGTGCCAAGTTTCAATGAGCTAGCACAAACCGTGTTTGATTTAGAGTTCCAACTACATGTATCCATATAGGAGAAAACAGAGTGAAACCTAAACATGAAAACGGTTACTGCAAAGGAACGGTTTAACCTAGAAGAACGAAATTTAGTGAGCCAAGTGAGATCCGTGTACTGATCACTACCTGCAAGTATCATCAAGATTGGGTGAAAAAATATTTGCTGAGATTTCAGGAAACTCGTAGTTTTTTGGAAGCTTGGCAACCCCTTTCAATGAAAGGGATTCTCGTCAGTCTCTGCTTGGGGCTACTTCAATAGCACACAAACCATAGCGATAGAACTTGGAACTACATTATTGTGCCATGTTTCAAAGAGCTAGCACAAACCGTGTTTGATTTAGAGTTCCAACTACATGTATCCATATAGGAGAAAACAGAGTGAAACCTAAACATGAAAACGGTTACTGCAAAGGAACGGTTTAAACTAGAAGAACGAAATTTCGTAAGCCAAGTGGGATTCGTGTACTGATCACTACCTGCAAGTATCATCAAGATTGGGTGCAAAAATGTTTGCTGAGATTTCAGGAAACTCGCCGTTTTTTGGAAGCTTCGCAACCCCTTTCAATGAAAGGGATTCTCGTCAGTCTCTGCTTGGGGCTCCTTCATTAGCACACAAACCATAGCGATAGAACTTGGAACTACATTATTGTGCCATGTTTCAAAGAGCTAGCACAAACCGAGTTTGATTTAGAGTTCCAACTACATGTATCCATATAGGAGAAAACAGAGTGAAACCTAAACAAGAAAAGGGTTACTGCAAAGGAACGGTTTAACCTAGAAGAACGAAATTTGGAGAGCTAAGTGGGATTGGTGAACTGATCATTAAGTGGAAGTATCATCAAGTTTGGTGAAAAAAAGTTTGCTGAGATTTCAGGAAACTCGTAGTTTTTTGGAAGCTTGGCAACCCCTTTCAATGAAAGGGATTCTCGTCAGTCTCTGCTTGGGGCTACTTCAATAGCACACAAACCATAGCGATAGAACTTGGAACTACATTATTGTGCCAAGTTTCAAAGATCTAGCACAAACCGTGTTTGATTTAGAGTTCCAACTACATGTATCCATATAGGAGAAAACAGAGTGAAACCTAAACAAGAAAAGGGTTACTGCAAAGGAACGGTTTAACCTAGAAGAACGAATTTGGAGAGCCAAGTGGGATTGGTGAAGTGATCATTAAGTGGAAGTATCATCAAGATTGGGTGAAAAAAAGTTTGCTGAGATTTCAAGAAACTCGTAGTTTTTTGGAAGCTTGGCAACCCCTTTCAATGAAAGGGATTCTCGTCAGTCTCTGCTTGGATCTACTTCAATAGCACACAAACCATAGCGATAGAACTTGGAACTACATTATTGTGCCAAGTTTCAAAGATCTAGCACAAACCGTGTTTGATTTAGTGTTCCAACTACATGTGTCCACATAGGAGAAAACAGAGTGAAACCTAAACATGAAAACGGTTACTGCAAAGGAACGGTTTAACCTAGAAGAACGAAATTTGGTGAGCCAAGTGGGATTGGTGTACTGATCATTAAATGGAAGTATCATCAAGATTGGGTGAAAAAATGTTTGCTGATATTTCAGAAACTCGCAGTTTTTTGGAAGCTTGGCAACCCCTTTCAAACAAAGGGATTCTCGTCAGTCTCTGCTTGGGGCTACTTCAATAGCACACAAACCATAGCGATAGAACTTGGAACTACATTATTGTGCCAAGTTTCAAAGAGCTAGCACAAACCGTGTTTGATTTAGAGTTCCAACTACATGTATCCATATAGGAGAAAACAGAGTGAAACCTAAACATGAAAACGGTTACTGCAAAGGAACGGTTTAACCTAGAAGAACGAAATTTGGTGAGCAAAGTGGGATTGGTGTACTGATCATTATATCGAAGTATCATCAAGATTGGGTGAAAAAATGTTTGCTGAGATTTCAGGAAACTCGTAGTTTTTGGAAGCTTGGTAACCCCTTTCAATGAAAGGGATTCTCGTCAGTCTCTGCTTGGGGCTACTTCAATAGCACACGAACCATAGCGATAGAATTTCTAACTACATTATTGTGCCAAGTTTCAAAGAGCTAGCACAAACCGTGTTTGATTTAGAGTTCCAACTACATGTATCCATATAGGAGAAAACAGAGTGAAACCTAAACATGAAAACGGTTACTGCAAAGGAACGGTTTAACCTAGAAGAACGAAATTTGGTGAGCCAAGTGGGATGGGTGTACTGATCATTAAATGGAAGTATCATCAAGATTGGGTGAAAAAATATTTGCTGAGATTTCAGGAAACTCTTAGTTTTTGGAAGCTTGGCAACCCCTTTCAATGAAAGGGATTCTCGTCAGTCTCTGCTTGGGGCTACTTCAATAGCACACAAACCATAGAGATAGAACTTGGAACTACATTATTGTGCCAAGTTTCAAAGAGCTAGCACAAACCGTGTTTGATTTAGAGTTCCAACTACATGTATCCATATAGGAGAAAACAGAGTGAAACCTAAACATGAAAACGGTTACTGCAAAGGAACGGTTTAACCTAGAAGAACGAAATTTGGTGAGCCAAGTGGGATTGGTGTACTGATCATTAAATGGAAGTATCATCAAGATTGGGTGAAAAAATGTTTGCTGATATTTCAGGAAACTCGCAGTTTTTTGGAAGCTTGGCAACCCCTTTCAGTGAAAGGGATTCTCGTCAGTCTCTGCTTGGGGCTACTTCAATAGCACACAAACCATAGCGATAGAACTTGGAACTACATTATTGTGCCAAGTTTCAAAGAGCTAGCACAAACCGTGTTTGATTTAGAGTTCCAACTACATGTATCCATATAGGAGAAAACAGAGTGAAACCTAAACATGAAAACGGTTACTGCAAAGGAACGGTTTAACCTAGAAGAACGAAATTTGGTGAGCCAAGTGGGATTGGTGTACTGATCATTAAATCGAAGGATCATCAATATTGGGTGAAAAAATGTTTGCTGAGATTTCAGGAAACTCGTAGTTTTTTGGAAGCTTGGCAACCCCTTTCAGTGAAAGGGATTCTCGTGAGTCTCTGCTTGGGGATACATCAATAGCACACAAACCATAGCGATAGAACTTGGAACTACAATATTGTGCCAAGTTTCAAAGAGCTAGCACAAACCGTGTTTGATTTAGAGTTCCAACTACATGTATCCATATAGGAGAAAACAGAGTGAAACCTAAACATGAAAACGGTTACTGCAAAGGAACGGTTTAACCTAGAAGAACGAAATTTGGTGAGCAAAGTGGGATTGGTGTACTGATCATTAAAAGGAAGTATCATCAAGATTGGGTGAAAAAATGTTTGCTGATATTTCAGGAAACTCGCAGTTTTTTGGAAGCTTGGCAACCCCTTTCAGTGAAAGGGATTCTCGTCATTCTCTGCTTGGGGCTACTTGAATAGCACACAAACCATAGCGATAGAACTTGGAACTACTTTATTGTGCCAAGTTTCAAAGAGCTAGCACAAACCGTGTTTGATTTAGAGTTCCAACTACATGTATCCATATAGGAGAAAACAGAGTGAAACCTAAACATGAAAACGGTTACTGCAAAGAAACAGTTTAACCTAGAAGAACGAAATTTGGTGAGCCAAGTGGGATTCGTGTACTGATCATTAAATGGAAGTATCATCAAGATTGGGTGAAAAAATGTTTGCTGAGATTTCAGGAAACTCGTAGTTTTTTGGAAGCTTGGCAACCCCTTTCAATGAAAGGGATTCTCGTCAGGCTCTGCTTGGGGCTACTTCAATAGCACACAAACCATAGCGATAGAACTTGGAACTACATTATTGTGCCAAGTTTCAAAGAGCTAGCACAAACCGTGTTTGATTTAGAGTTCCAACTACATGTATCCATATAGGAGAAAACAGAGTGAAACCTAAACATGAAAACGGTTACTGCAAAGGAACGGTTTAACCTAGAAGAACGAAATTTGGTGAGCCAAGTGGGATGGGTGTACTGATCATTAAATGGAAGTATCATCAAGATTGGGTGAAAAAATGTTTGCTGAGATTTCAGGAAACTCGTAGTTTTTTGGAAGCTTGGCAACCCCTTTCAATGAAAGGGATTCTCGTCAGTCTCTGCTTGGGGCTACTTCAATAGCACAAAAACCATAGCGATAGAACTTGGAACTACATTATTGTGCCAAGTTTCAAAGAGCTAGCACAAACCGTGTTTGATTTAGAGTTCCAACTACATGTATCCATATAGGAGAAAACAGAGTGAAACCTAAACATGAAAACGGTTACTGCAAAGGAACGGTTTAACCAAGAAGAACGAAATTTGGTGAGCCAAGTGGGATTGGTGTACTGATCATTAAATGGAAGTATCATCAAGATTGGGTGAAAAAATGTTTGCTGAGATTTCAGGAAACTCGTAGTTTTTTGGAAGCTTGTCAACCTCTTTCAGTGAAAGGGATTCTCGTCAGTCTCTGCTTGGGGCTACTTCAATAGCACACAAACCATAGTGATAGAACTTGGAACTACATTATTGTGCCAAGTTTCAAAGAGCTAGCACAAACCGTGTTTGATTTAGAGTTCCAACTACATGTATCCATATAGGAGAAAACAGAGTGAAACCTAAACATGAAAACGGTTACTGCAAAGGAACGGTTTAACCTAGAAGAACGAAATTTAGTGAGCCAAGTGGGATTCGTGTACTGATCACTACCTGCAAGTATCATCAAGATTGTGTGAAAAAATGTTTCCTGAGATTTCAGGAAACTCGTAGTTTTTTGCAAGCTTGGAAACCCCTTTCAATGAAAGGGATTCTCGTCAGTCTCTGCATGGGGCTACTTCAATAGCACACAAACCATAGCGATAGAACTTGGAACTACATTATTGTGCCAAGTTTCAAAGAGCTAGCACAAACCGTGTTTGATTTAGAGTTCCAACTACATGTATCCATATAGGAGAAAACAGAGTGAAACCTAAACATGAAAACGGTTACTGCAAAGGAACGGTTTAACCTAGAAGAACGAAATTTGGTGAGCCAAGTGAGATTGGTGAACTGATCATTAAGTGGAAGTATCATCAAGATTGGGTGAAAAAAAGTTTGCTGAGATTTCAAGAAACTCGTAGTTTTTTGGAAGCTTGGCAACCCCTTTCAATGAAAGGGATTCTCGTCAGTCTCTGCTTGAGGCTACTTCAATAGCACACAAACCATAGCGATAGAACTCGGAACTACATTATTGTGCCAAGTTTCAAAGATCTAGCACAAACCGTGTTTGATTTAGTGTTCCAACTACATGTGTCTACATAGGAGAAAACAGAGTGAAACCTAAACATGAAAACGGTTACTGCAAAGGAACGGTTTAACCTAGAAGAACGAAATTTGGTGAGCCAAGTGGGATTGGTGTACTGATCATTAAATGGAAGTATCATCAAGATTGGGTGAAAAAATGTTTGCTGATATTTCAGGAAACTCGCAGTTTTTTGGAAGCTTGGCAACCCCTTTCAAACAAAGGGATTCTCGTCAGTCTCTGCTTGGGGCTACTTCAATAGCACACAAACCATAGCGATAGAACTTGGAACTACATTATTGTGCCAAGTTTCAAAGAGCTAGCACAAACCGTGTTTGATTTAGAGTTCCAACTACATGTATCCATATAGGAGAAAACAGAGTGAAACCTAAACATGAAAACGGTTACTGCAAAGGAACGGTTTAACCTAGAAGAACGAAATTTGGTGAGCAAAGTGGGATTGGTGTACTGATCATTAAATCGAAGTATCATCAAGATTGGGTGAAAAAATGTTTGCTGAGATTTCAGGAAACTCGTAGTTTTTTGGAAGCTTGGTAACCCCTTTCAATGAAAGGGATTCTCGTCAGTCTCTGCTTGGGGCTACTTCAATAGCACACAAACCATAGCGATAGAATTTCTAACTACATTATTGTGCCAAGTTTCAAAGAGCTAGCACAAACCGTGTTTGATTTAGAGTTCCAACTACATGTATCCATATAGGAGAAAACAGAGTGAAACCTAAACATGAAAACGGTTACTGCAAAGGAACGGTTTAACCTAGAAGAACGAAATTTGGTGAGCCAAGTGGGATTGGTGTACTGATCATTAAATGGAAGTATCATCAAGATTGGGTGAAAAAATATTTGCTGAGATTTCAGGAAACTCGTAGTTTTTTGGAAGCTTGGCAACCCCTTTCAATGAAAGGGATTCTCGTCAGTCTCTGCTTGGGGCTACTTCAATAGCACACAAACCATAGAGATAGAACTTGGAACTACATTATTGTGCCAAGTTTCAAAGAGCTAGCACAAACAGTGTTTGATTTAGAGTTCCAACTACATGTATCCATATAGGAGAAAACAGAGTGAAACCTAAACATGAAAACGGTTACTGCAAAGGAACGGTTTAACCTAGAAGAACGAAATTTGGTGAGCCAAGTGGGATTCGTGTACTGATCATTAAATGGAAGTATCATCAAGATTGGGTGAAAAAATGTTTGCTGAGATTTCAGGAAACTCATAGTTTTTTGGAAGCTTGGCAACCCCTTTCAATGAAAGGGATTCTCGTCAGTCTCTGCTTGGGGCTACTTCAATAGCACACAAACCATAGCGATAGAACTTGGAACTACATTATTGTGCCAAGTTTCAAAGAGCTAGCACAAACCGTGTTTGATTTAGAGTTCCAACTACATGTATCCATATAGGAGAAAACAGAGTGAAACCTAAACATGAAAACGGTTACTGCAAAGGAACGGTTTAACCTAGAAGAACGAAATTTGGTGAGCCAAGTGGGATTGGTGTACTGATCATTAAATGGAAGTATCATCAAGATTGGGTGAAAAAATGTTTGCTGACATTTCAGGAAACTCGCAGTTTTTTGGAAGCTTGGCAACCCCTTTCAGTGAAAGGGATTCTCGTCAGTCTCTGCTTGGGGCTACATCAATAGCACACAAACCATAGCGATAGAACTTGGAACTACATTATTGTGCCAAGTTTCAAAGAGCTAGCACAAACCGTGTTTGATTTAGAGTTCCAACTACATGTATCCATATAGGAGAAAACAGAGTGAAACCTAAACATGAAAACGGTTACTGCAAAGGAACGGTTTAACCTAGAAGAACGAAATTTGGTGAGCCAAGTGGGATGGGTGGACTGATCATTAAATGGAAGTATCATCAAGATTGGGTGAAAAAATGTTTGCTGAGATTTCAGGAAACTCATAGTTTTTTGGAAGCTTGGCAACCCCTTTCAATGAAAGGGATTCTCGTCAGTCTCTGCTTGGGGCTACTTCAATAGCACAAAAACCGTAGCGATAGAACTTGGAACTACATTATTGTGCCAAGTTTCAAAGAGCTAGCACAAACCGTGTTTGATTTAGAGTTCCAACTACATGTATCCATATAGGAGAAAACAGAGTGAAACCTAAACATGAAAACGGTTACTGCAAAGGAACGGTTTAACCAAGAAGAACGAAATTTGGTGAGCCAAGTGGGATTGGTGTACTGATCATTAAATGGAAGTATCATCAAGATTGGGTGAAAAAATGTTTGCTGAGATTTCAGGAAACTCGTGGTTTTTTGGAAGCTTGTCAACCTCTTTCAGTGAAAGGGATTCTCGTCAGTCTCTGCTTGGGGCTACTTCAATAGCACACAAACCATAGTGATAGAACTTGGAACTACATTATTGTGCCAAGTTTCAAAGAGCTAGCACAAACCGTGTTTGATTTAGAGTTCCAACTACATGTATCCATATAGGAGAAAACAGAGTGAAACCTAAACATGAAAACGGTTACTGCAAAGGAACGGTTTAACCTAGAAGAACGAAATTTGGTGAGCCAAGTGAGATTGGTGTACTGATCATTAAATGGAAGTATCATCAAGATTGGGTGAAAAAATGTTTGCTGATATTTCAGGAAACTCGCAGTTTTTTGGAAGCTTGGCAACCCCTTTCAGTGAAAGGGATTCTCGTCAGTCTCTGCTTGGGGCTACTTCAATAGCACACAAACCATAGCGATAGAACTTGGAACTACATTATTGTGCCAAGTTTCAAAGAGCTAGCACAAACCGTGTTTGATTTAGAGTTCCAACTACATGTATCCATATAGGAGAAAACAGAGTGAAACCTAAACATGAAAACGGTTACTGCAAAGGAACGGTTTAACCTAGAAGAACGAAATTTGGTGAGCCAAGTGGGATTGGTGTACTGATCATTAAATCGAAGGATCATCAATATTGGGTGAAAAAATGTTTGCTGAGATTTCAGGAAACTCGTAGTTTTTTGGAAGCTTGGCAACCCATTTCAGTGAAAGGGATTCTCGTGAGTCTCTGCTTGGGGATACATCAATAGCACACAAACCATAGCGATAGAGCTTGGAACTACAATATTGTGCCAAGTTTCAAAGAGCTAGCACAAACCGTGTTTGATTTAGAGTTCCAACTACATGTATCCATATAGGAGAAAACAGAGTGAAACCTAAACATGAAAACGGTTACTGCAAAGGAACGGTTTAACCTAGAAGAACGAAATTTGGTGAGCAAAGTGGGATTGGTGTACTGATCATTAAAAGGAAGTATCATCAAGATTGGGTGAAAAAATGTTTGCTGATATTTCAGGAAACTCGCAGTTTTTTGGAAGCTTGGCAACCCCTTTCAGTGAAAGGGATTCTCGTCAGTCTCTGCTTGGGGCTACTTGAATAGCACACAAACCATAGCGATAGAACTTGGAACTACTTTATTGTGCCAAGTTTCAAAGAGCTAGCACAAACCGTGTTTGATTTAGAGTTCCAACTACATGTATCCATATAGGAGAAAACAGAGTGAAACCTAAACATGAAAACGGTTACTGCAAAGAAACAGTTTAACCTAGAAGAACGAAATTTGGTGAGCCAAGTGGGATTCGTGTACTGATCATTAAATGGAAGTATCATCAAGATTGGGTGAAAAAATGTTTGCTGAGATTTCAGGAAACTCGTAGTTTTTTGGAAGCTTGGCAACCCCTTTCAATGAAAGGGATTCTCGTCAGGCTCTGCTTGGGGCTACTTCAATAGCACACAAACCATAGCGATAGAACTTGGAACTACATTATTGTGCCAAGTTTCAAAGAGCTAGCACAAACCGTGTTTGATTTAGAGTTCCAACTACATGTATCCATATAGGAGAAAACAGAGTGAAACCTAAACATGAAAACGGTTACTGCAAAGGAACGGTTTAACCTAGAAGAACGAAATTTGGTGAGCCAAGTGGGATGGGTGTACTGATCATTAAATGGAAGTATCATCAAGATTGGGTGAAAAAATGTTTGCTGAGATTTCAGGAAACTCGTAGTTTTTTGGAAGCTTGGCAACCCCTTTCAATGAAAGGGATTCTCGTCAGTCTCTGCTTGGGGCTACTTCAATAGCACAAAAACCATAGCGATAGAACTTGGAACTACATTATTGTGCCAAGTTTCAAAGAGCTAGCACAAACCGTGTTTGATTTAGAGTTCCAACTACATGTATCCATATAGGAGAAAACAGAGTGAAACCTAAACATGAAAACGGTTACTGCAAAGGAACGGTTTAACCAAGAAGAACGAAATTTGGTGAGCCAAGTGGGATTGGTGTACTGATCATTAAATGGAAGTATCATCAAGATTGGGTGAAAAAATGTTTGCTGAGATTTCAGGAAACTCGTAGTTTTTTGGAAGCTTGTCAACCTCTTTCAGTGAAAGGGATTCTCGTCAGTCTCTGCTTGGGGCTACTTCAATAGCACACAAACCATAGTGATAGAACTTGGAACTACATTATTGTGCCAAGTTTCAAAGAGCTAGCACAAACCGTGTTTGATTTAGAGTTCCAACTACATGTATCCATATAGGAGAAAACAGAGTGAAACCTAAACATGAAAACGGTTACTGCAAAGGAACGGTTTAACCTAGAAGAACGAAATTTAGTGAGCCAAGTGGGATTCGTGTACTGATCACTACCTGCAAGTATCATCAAGATTGTGTGAAAAAATGTTTCCTGAGATTTCAGGAAACTCGTAGTTTTTTGCAAGCTTGGAAACCCCTTTCAATGAAAGGGATTCTCGTCAGTCTCTGCATGGGGCTACTTCAATAGCACACAAACCATAGCGATAGAACTTGGAACTACATTATTGTGCCAAGTTTCAAAGAGCTAGCACAAACCGTGTTTGATTTAGAGTTCCAACTACATGTATCCATATAGGAGAAAACAGAGTGAAACCTAAACATGAAAACGGTTACTGCAAAGGAACGGTTTAACCTAGAAGAACGAAATTTGGTGAGCCAAGTGAGATTGGTGAACTGATCATTAAGTGGAAGTATCATCAAGATTGGGTGAAAAAAAGTTTGCTGAGATTTCAAGAAACTCGTAGTTTTTTGGAAGCTTGGCAACCCCTTTCAATGAAAGGGATTCTCGTCAGTCTCTGCTTGGGGCTACTTCAATAGCACACAAACCATAGCGATAGAACTTGGAACTACATTATTGTGCCAAGTTTCAAAGAGCTAGCACAAACCGTGTTTGATTTAGAGTTCCAACTACATGTATCCATATAGGAGAAAACAGAGTGAAACCTAAACATGAAAACGGTTACTGCACAAAGGAACGGTTTAACCTAGAAGAACGAAATTTGGTGAGCCAAGTGGGATTGGTGTCCTGATCATTAAATGGAAGTATCATCAAGATTGGGTGAAAAAATGTTTGCTGAGATTTCAGGAAACTCCTAGTATTTTGCAAGCTTGGCAACCCCTTTCAATGAAAGGGATTCTCGTCAGTCTCTGCTTGGGGCTACTTCAATAGCACACAAACCATAGCGATAGAACTTGGAACTACATTATTGTGCCAAGTTTCAAAGAGCTAGCACAAACCGTGTTTGATTTAGAGTTCCAACTACATGTATCCATATAGGAGAAAACAGAGTGAAACCTAAACATGAAAACGGTTACTGCAAGGGAACGGTTTAACCTAGAAGAACGAAATTTGGTGAGCCAAGTGGGATTGGTGTACTGATCATTAAATGGAAGTATCATCAAGATTGGGTGATAAAATGTTTGCTGAGATTTCAGGAAACTCGTAGTATTTTGCAAGCTTGGCATCCCCTTTCAATGAAAGGGATTCTCGTCAGTCTCTGCTTGGGGCTACTTCAATAGCACACAAACCATAGCGATAGTACTTGGAACTACATTATTTTGCCAAGTTTCAAAGAGCTAGCACAAACCGTGTTTGATTTAGAGTTCCAACTACATGTATCCATATAGGAGAAAACAGAGTGAAACCTAAACATGAAAACGGTTACTGCAAAGGAACGGTTTAACCTAGAAGAACGAAATTTGGTGAGCCAAGTGGGATTGGTGTACTGATCATTAAATGGAAGTATCATCAAGATTGGGTGAAAAAATGTTTGCTGAGATTTCAGGAAACTCGTCGTTTTTTGGAAGCTTGGCAACCCCTTTCAATGAAAGTGATTCTCGTCAGTCTCTGCTTGGGGCTACTTCAATAGCACACAAACCATAGCGATAGAACTTGGAACTACATTATTGTGCCAAGTTTCAAAGAGCTAGCACAAACCGTGTTTGATTTAGAGTTCCAACTACATGTATCCATATAGGAGAAAACAGAGTGAAACCTAAACATGAAAACGGTTACTGCAAAGTAACGGTTTAACCTAGAAGAACGATATTTGGCGAGCCAAGTGGGATTGGTGTACTGATCATTAAATGGAAGTATCTTCAAGATTGGGTGAAAAAATGTTTGCTGAGATTTCAGGAAACTCGCAGTTTTTTGGAAGCCTGGCAACCCCTTTCAATGAAAGGGATTCTCGTCAGTCTCTGCTTGGGGCTACTTCAATAGCACACAAACCATAGCGATAGAACTTGGAACTACATTATTGTGCCAAGTTTCAAAGAGCTAGCACAAACCGTGTTTGATTTAGAGTTCCAACTACATGTATCCATATAGGAGAAAACAGAGTGAAACCTAAACATGAAAACGGTTACTGCAAAGGAACGGTTTAACCTAGAAGAACGAAATTTGGTGAGCCAAGTGGGATTGGTGTCCTGATCATTAAATGGAAGTATCATCAAGACTGGGTGAAAAAATGTTTGCTGAGATTTCAGGAAACTCGCAGTTTTTTGGAAGCCTGGCAACCCCTTTCAATGAAAGTGATTCTCGTCAGTCTCTGCTTGGGGCTACTTCAATAGCACACAAACCATAGCGATAGAACTTGGAACTACATTATTGTGCCAAGTTTCAAAGAGCTAGCACAAACCGTGTTTGATTTAGAGTTCCAACTACATGTATCCATATAGGAGAAAACAGAGTGAAACCTAAACATGAAAACGGTTACTGCAAAGGAACGGTTTAACCTAGAAGAACGAAATTTGGTGAGCCAAGTGGGATTGGTGTACTGATCATTAAATGGAAGTATCATCACGATTGGGTGAAAAAATGTATGCTGAGATTTCAGGAAACTCTTAGTATTTTGCAAGCTTGGCAACCCCTTTCAATGAAAGGGATTCTCGTCCGTCTCTGCTTGGGGCTACTTCAATAGCACACAAACCATAGCGATAGAACTTGGAACTACATTATTGTGCCAAGTTTCAAAGAGCTAGCACAAACCGTGTTTGATTTAGAGTTCCAACTACATGTATCCATATAGGAGAAAACAGAGTGACCTTAACATGAAAACGGTTACTGCAAAGGAACGGTTTAACCTAGAAGAACGAAATTTGGTGAGCCAAGTGGGATTGGTGTACTGATCATTAAATGGAAGTATCATCAAGATTGGGTGAAAAAATGTTTGCTGAGATTTCAGGAAACTCTTAGTTTTTTGGAAGCTTGGCAACCCCTTTCAATGAAAGGGATTCTCGTCAGTCTCTGCTTGGGGCTACTTCAATAGCACACAAACCATAGCGATAGAACTTGGAACTACATTATTGTGCCAAGTTTCAAAGAGCTAGCACAAACCGTGTTTGATTTAGAGTTCCAACTACATGTATCCATATAGGAGAAAACAGAGTGAAACCTAAACATGAAAACGGTTACTGCAAAGGAACGGTTTAACCTAGAAGAACGAAATTTGGCGAGCCAAGTGGGATTGGTGTACTGATCATTAAATGGAAGTATCATCAAGATTGGGTGAAAAAATGTTTGCTGAGATTTCAGGAAACTCGCAGTTTTTTGGAAGCCTGGCAACCCCTTTCAATGAAAGTGATTCTCGTCAGTCTCTGCTTGGGGCTACTTCAATAGCACACAAACCATAGCGATAGAACTTGGAACTACATTATTGTGCCAAGTTTCAAAGAGCTAGCACAAACCGTGTTTGATTTAGAGTTCCAACTACATGTATCCATATAGGAGAAAACAGAGTGAAACCTAAACATGAAAACGGTTACTGCAAAGGAACGGTTTAACCTAGAAGAACGAAATTTAGTGAGCCAAGTGAGATTCGTGTACTGATCACTACCTGCAAGTATCATCAAGATTGGGTGAAAAAATGTTTGCTGAGATTTCAGGAAACTCGTAGTATTTTGCAAGCTTGGCAACCCCTTTCAATGAAAGTGATTCTCGTCAGTCTCTGCTTGGGGCTACTTCAATAGCACACAAACCATAGCGATAGAACTTGGAACTACATTATTGTGCCAAGTTTCAAAGAGCTAGCACAAACCGTGTTTGATTTAGAGTTCCAACTACATGTATTCATATAGGAGAAAACAGAGTGAAACCTAAACATGAAAACGGTTACTGCAAAGGAACGGTTTAACCTAGAAGAACGAAATTTGGTGAGCCAAGTGGGATTGGTGTACTGATCATTAAATGGAAGTATCATCAAGATTGGGTGAAAAAATGTTTGCTGAGATTTCAGGAAACTCGTAGTATTTTGCAAGCTTGGCAACCCCTTTAAATGAAAGGGATTCTCGTCAGTCTCTGCTTGGGGCTACTTCAAAGGCACACAAACCATAGCGATAGTACTTGGAACTACATTATTTTGCCAAGTTTCAAAGAGCTAGCACAAACCGTGTTTGATTTAGAGATCCAACTACATTTATCCATATAGGAGAAAACAGAGTGAAACCTAAACATGAAAACGGTTACTGCAAAGGAACGGTTTAACCTAGAAGAACGAAATTTGGTGAGCCAAGTGGGATTGGTGTCCTGATCATTAAATGGAAGTATCATCAAGACTGGGTGAAAAAATGTTTGCTGAGATTTCAGGAAACTCGCAGTTTTTTGGAAGCCTGGCAACCCCTTTCAATGAAAGTGATTCTCGTCAGTCTCTGCTTGGGGCTACTTCAATAGCACACAAACCATAGCGATAGAACTTGGAACTACATTATTGTGCCAAGTTTCAAAGAGCTAGCACAAACCGTGTTTGATTTAGAGTTCCAACTACATGTATCCATATAGGAGAAAACAGAGTGAAACCTAAACATGAAAACGGTTACTGCAAAGGAACGGTTTAACCTAGAAGAACGAAATTTGGTGAGCCAAGTGAGATTCGTGTACTGATCACTACCTGCAAGTATCATCAAGATTGGGTGAAAAAATGTTTGCTGAGATTTCAGGAAACTCGCAGTTTTTTGGAAGCTTGGCAACCCCTTTCAATGATAGGGATTCTCGTCAGTCTCTGCTTGGGGCTACTTCAATAGCACACAAACCATAGCGATAGAACTTGGAACTACATTATTGTGCCAAGTTTCAAAGAGCTAGCACAAACCGTGTTTGATTTAGAGTTCCAACTACACGTATCCATATAGGAGAAAACAGAGTGAAACCTAAACATGAAAACGGTTACTGCAAAGGAACGGTTTAACCTAGAAGAACGAAATTTAGTGAGCCAAGTGAGATTCGTGTACTGATCACTACCTGCAAGTATCATCAAGATTGGGTGAAAAAATGTTTGCTGAGATTTCAGGAAACTCGTAGTTTTTTGGAAGCTTGGCAACCCCTTTCAATGAAAGGGATTCTCGTCAGTCTCTGCTTGGGGCTACTTCAATAGCACACAAACCATAGCGATAGAACTTGGAACTACATTATTGTGCCAAGTTTCAAAGAGCTAGCACAAACCGTGTTTGATTTAGAGTTCCAACTACATGTATCCATATAGGAGAAAACAGAGTGAAACCTAAACATGAAAACGGTTACTGCAAAGGAACGGTTTAACCTAGAAGAACGAAATTTGGTGAGCCAAGTGGGATTGGTGTACTGATCATTAAATGGAAGTATCATCAAGATTGGGTGAAAAAATGTTTGCTGAGATTTCAGGAAACTCGTAGTTTTTTGGAAGCTTGGCAACCCCTTTCAATGAAAGGGATTCTCGTCAGTCTCTGCTTGGGGCTACTTCAATAGCACACAAACCATAGCGATAGAACTTGGAACTACATTATTGTGCCAAGCTTCAAAGAGCTAGCACAAACCGTGTTTGATTTAGGGTTCCAACTACATGTATCCATATAGGAGAAAACAGAGTGAAACCTAAACATGAAAACGGTTACTGTAAAGGAATGGTTTAACGTAGAAGAACGAAATTTGGTGAGCCAAGTGAGATTCGTGTACTGATCACTACCTGCAAGTATCATCAAGATTGGGTGAAAAAATGTTTGCTGAGATTTCAGGAAACTCGCAGTTTTTTGGAAACTTGACAACCCCTTTCAATGAAAGGGATTCTCGTCAGTCTCTGCTTTTGGCTACTTCAATAGCACACAAACCATAGCGATAGAACTTGGAACTACATTATTGTGCCAAGTTTCAAAGTGCTAGCACAAACCGTGTTCGATTTAGAGTTCCAACTACATGTATCCATATATGAGAAAACAGAGTGAAACCTAAACATGAAAACGGTTGCTGCAAAGGAACGGTTTAACCTAGAAGAACGAAATTTGGTGAGCCAAGTGGGATTGGTGTCCTGATCATTAAAAGGAAGTATCATCAAGACTGGGTGAAAAAATGTTTGCTGAGATTTCTGGAAACTCGCAGTTTTTTGGAAGCCTGGCAACCCCTTTCAATGAAAGTGATTCTCGTCAGTCTCTGCTTGGGGCTACTTCAATAGCACACAAACCATAGCGATAGAACTTGGAACTACATTATTGTGCCAAGTTTCAAAGAGCTAGCACAAACCGTGTTTGATTTAGAGTTCCAACTACATGTATCCATATAGGAGAAAACAGAGTGAAACCTAAACATGAAAACGGTTACTGCAAAGGAACGGTTTATCTTAGAAGAACGAAATTTGGTGAGCCAAGTGGGATTGGTGTCCTGATCATTAAATGGAAGTATCATCAAGATTGGGTGAAAAAATGTTTGCTGAGATTTCAGGAAACTCCTAGTATTTTGCAAGCTTGGCAACCCCTTTCAATGAAAGGGATTCTCGTCCGTCTCTGCTTGGGGCTACTTCAATAGCACACAAACCATAGCGATAGAACTTGGAACTACATTATTGTGCCAAGTTTCAAAGAGCTAGCACAAACCGTGTTTGATTTAGAGTTCCAACTACATGTATCCATATAGGAGAAAACAGAGTGAAACCTAAACATGAAAACGGTTACTGCAAAGGAACGGTTTAACCTAGAAGAACGAAATTTGGTGAGCCAAGTGGGATTGGTGTACTGATCATTAAATGGAAGTATCATCAAGATTGGGTGAAAAAATGTTTCCTGATATTTCAGGAAACTCGTAGTATTTTGCAAGCTTGGCAACCCCTTTCAATGAAAGGGATTCTCGTCCGTCTCTGCTTGGGGCTACTTCAATAGCACACAAACCATAGCGATAGAAGTTGGAACTACATTATTGTGCCAAGTTTCAAAGAGCTAGCACAAACCGTGTTTGATTTAGAGTTCCAACTACATGTATCCATATAGGAGAAAACAGAGTGACCTTAAAATGAAAACGGTTACTGCAAAGGAACGGTTTAACCTAGAAGAACGAAATTTGGTGAGCCAAGTGGGATTGGTGTACTGATCATTAAATGGAAGTATCATCAAGATTGGGTGAAAAAATGTTTCCTGAGATTTCAGGAAACTAGTAGTTTTTTGGAAGCTTGGCAACCCCTTTCAATGAAAGGGATTCTCGTCAGTCTCTGCTTGGGGCTACTTCAATAGCACACAAACCATAGCGATAGAACTTGGAACTACATTATTGTGCCAAGTTTCAAAGAGCTAGCACAAACCGTGTTTGATTTAGAGTTCCAACTACATGTATCCATATAGGAGAAAACAGAGTGAAACCTAAACATGAAAACGGTTACTGCAAAGGAACGGTTTAACCTAGAAGAACGAAATTTG
The DNA here is from genome assembly GCF_045843805.1 of Urocitellus parryii. NCBI lineage: Eukaryota > Metazoa > Chordata > Mammalia > Rodentia > Sciuridae > Urocitellus > Urocitellus parryii. The sequence continues at coordinate 13,271 of NW_027552575.1, read as the reverse complement.
GCGAGCCAAGTGGGATTGGTGTACTGATCATTAAATGGAAGTATCATCAAGATTGGGTGAAAAAATGTTTGCTGAGATTTCAGGAAACTCGCAGTTTTTTGGAAGCCTGGCAACCCCTTTCAATGAAAGTGATTCTCGTCAGTCTCTGCTTGGGGCTACTTCAATAGCACACAAACCATAGCGATAGAACTTGGAACTACATTATTGTGCCAAGTTTCAAAGAGCTAGCACAAACCGTGTTTGATTTAGAGTTCCAACTACATGTATCCATATAGGAGAAAACAGAGTGAAACCTAAACATGAAAACGGTTACTGCAAAGGAACGGTTTAACCTAGAAGAACGAAATTTAGTGAGCCAAGTGAGATTCGTGTACTGATCACTACCTGCAAGTATCATCAAGATTGGGTGAAAAAATGTTTGCTGAGATTTCAGGAAACTCGTAGTATTTTGCAAGCTTGGCAACCCCTTTCAATGAAAGTGATTCTCGTCAGTCTCTGCTTGGGGCTACTTCAATAGCACACAAACCATAGCGATAGTACTTGGAACTACATTATTTTGCCAAGTTTCAAAGAGCTAGCACAAACCGTGTTTGATTTAGAGATCCAACTACATTTATCCATATAGGAGAAAACAGAGTGAAACCTAAACATGAAAACGGTTACTGCAAAGGAACGGTTTAACCTAGAAGAACGAAATTTGGTGAGCCAAGTGGGATTGGTGTCCTGATCATTAAATGGAAGTATCATCAAGATTGGGTGAAAAAATGTTTGCTGAGATTTCAGGAAACTCGTAGTTTTTTGGAAGCTTGGCAACCCCTTTCAATGAAAGGGATTCTCGTCAGTCTCTGCTTGGGGCTACTTCAATAGCACACAAACCATAGCGATAGAACTTGGAACTACATTATTGTGCCAAGTTTCAAAGAGCTAGCACAAACCGTGTTTGATTTAGAGTTCCAAATACATGTATCCATATAGGAGAAAAGAGAGTGAAACCTAAACATGAAAACGGTTACTGCAAAGGAACGGTTTAACCTAGAAGAACGAAATTTGGTGAGCCAAGTGGGATTGGTGTCCTGATCATTAAATGGAAGTATCATCAAGACTGGGTGAAAAAATGTTTGCTGAGATTTCAGGAAACTCGCAGTTTTTTGGAAGCCTGGCAACCCCTTTCAATGAAAGTGATTCTCGTCAGTCTCTGCTTGGGGCTACTTCAATAGCACACAAACCATAGCGATAGAACTTGGAACTACATTATTGTGCCAAGTTTCAAAGAGCTAGCACAAACCGTGTTTGATTTAGAGTTCCAACTACATGTATCCATATAGGAGAAAACAGAGTGAAACCTAAACATGAAAACGGTTACTGCAAAGGAACGGTTTAACCTAGAAGAACGAAATTTGGTGAGCCAAGTGAGATTCGTGTACTGATCACTACCTGCAAGTATCATCAAGATTGGGTGAAAAAATGTTTGCTGAGATTTCAGGAAACTCGCAGTTTTTTGGAAGCTTGGCAACCCCTTTCAATGATAGGGATTCTCGTCAGTCTCTGCTTGGGGCTACTTCAATAGCACACAAACCATAGCGATAGAACTTGGAACTACATTATTGTGCCAAGTTTCAAAGAGCTAGCACAAACCGTGTTTGATTTAGAGTTCCAACTACACGTATCCATATAGGAGAAAACAGAGTGAAACCTAAACATGAAAACGGTTACTGCAAAGGAACGGTTTAACCTAGAAGAACGAAATTTAGTGAGCCAAGTGAGATTCGTGTACTGATCACTACCTGCAAGTATCATCAAGATTGGGTGAAAAAATGTTTGCTGAGATTTCAGGAAACTCGTAGTTTTTTGGAAGCTTGGCAACCCCTTTCAATGAAAGGGATTCTCGTCAGTCTCTGCTTGGGGCTACTTCAATAGCACACAAACCATAGCGATAGAACTTGGAACTACATTATTGTGCCAAGTTTCAAAGAGCTAGCACAAACCGTGTTTGATTTAGAGTTCCAACTACATGTATCCATATAGGAGAAAACAGAGTGAAACCTAAACATGAAAACGGTTACTGCAAAGGAACGGTTTAACCTAGAAGAACGAAATTTGGTGAGCCAAGTGGGATTGGTGTACTGATCATTAAATGGAAGTATCATCAAGATTGGGTGAAAAAATGTTTGCTGAGATTTCAGGAAACTCGTAGTTTTTTGGAAGCTTGGCAACCCCTTTCAATGAAAGGGATTCTCGTCAGTCTCTGCTTGGGGCTACTTCAATAGCACACAAACCATAGCGATAGAACTTGGAACTACATTATTGTGCCAAGCTTCAAAGAGCTAGCACAAACCGTGTTTGATTTAGGGTTCCAACTACATGTATCCATATAGGAGAAAACAGAGTGAAACCTAAACATGAAAACGGTTACTGTAAAGGAATGGTTTAACGTAGAAGAACGAAATTTGGTGAGCCAAGTGAGATTCGTGTACTGATCACTACCTGCAAGTATCATCAAGATTGGGTGAAAAAATGTTTGCTGAGATTTCAGGAAACTCGCAGTTTTTTGGAAACTTGACAACCCCTTTCAATGAAAGGGATTCTCGTCAGTCTCTGCTTTTGGCTACTTCAATAGCACACAAACCATAGCGATAGAACTTGGAACTACATTATTGTGCCAAGTTTCAAAGTGCTAGCACAAACCGTGTTCGATTTAGAGTTCCAACTACATGTATCCATATATGAGAAAACAGAGTGAAACCTAAACATGAAAACGGTTGCTGCAAAGGAACGGTTTAACCTAGAAGAACGAAATTTGGTGAGCCAAGTGGGATTGGTGTCCTGATCATTAAAAGGAAGTATCATCAAGACTGGGTGAAAAAATGTTTGCTGAGATTTCTGGAAACTCGCAGTTTTTTGGAAGCCTGGCAACCCCTTTCAATGAAAGTGATTCTCGTCAGTCTCTGCTTGGGGCTACTTCAATAGCACACAAACCATAGCGATAGAACTTGGAACTACATTATTGTGCCAAGTTTCAAAGAGCTAGCACAAACCGTGTTTGATTTAGAGTTCCAACTACATGTATCCATATAGGAGAAAACAGAGTGAAACCTAAACATGAAAACGGTTACTGCAAAGGAACGGTTTATCTTAGAAGAACGAAATTTGGTGAGCCAAGTGGGATTGGTGTCCTGATCATTAAATGGAAGTATCATCAAGATTGGGTGAAAAAATGTTTGCTGAGATTTCAGGAAACTCCTAGTATTTTGCAAGCTTGGCAACCCCTTTCAATGAAAGGGATTCTCGTCCGTCTCTGCTTGGGGCTACTTCAATAGCACACAAACCATAGCGATAGAACTTGGAACTACATTATTGTGCCAAGTTTCAAAGAGCTAGCACAAACCGTGTTTGATTTAGAGTTCCAACTACATGTATCCATATAGGAGAAAACAGAGTGAAACCTAAACATGAAAACGGTTACTGCAAAGGAACGGTTTAACCTAGAAGAACGAAATTTGGTGAGCCAAGTGGGATTGGTGTACTGATCATTAAATGGAAGTATCATCAAGATTGGGTGAAAAAATGTTTCCTGATATTTCAGGAAACTCGTAGTATTTTGCAAGCTTGGCAACCCCTTTCAATGAAAGGGATTCTCGTCCGTCTCTGCTTGGGGCTACTTCAATAGCACACAAACCATAGCGATAGAAGTTGGAACTACATTATTGTGCCAAGTTTCAAAGAGCTAGCACAAACCGTGTTTGATTTAGAGTTCCAACTACATGTATCCATATAGGAGAAAACAGAGTGACCTTAAAATGAAAACGGTTACTGCAAAGGAACGGTTTAACCTAGAAGAACGAAATTTGGTGAGCCAAGTGGGATTGGTGTACTGATCATTAAATGGAAGTATCATCAAGATTGGGTGAAAAAATGTTTGCTGAGATTTCAGGAAACTAGTAGTTTTTTGGAAGCTTGGCAACCCCTTTCAATGAAAGGGATTCTCGTCAGTCTCTGCTTGGGGCTACTTCAATAGCACACAAACCATAGCGATAGAACTTGGAACTACATTATTGTGCCAAGTTTCAAAGAGCTAGCACAAACCGTGTTTGATTTAGAGTTCCAACTACATGTATCCATATAGGAGAAAACAGAGTGAAACCTAAACATGAAAACGGTTACTGCAAAGGAACGGTTTAACCTAGAAGAACGAAATTTGGCGAGCCAAGTGGGATTGGTGTACTGATCATTAAATGGAAGTATCATCAAGATTGGGTGAAAAAATGTTTGCTGAGATTTCAGGAAACTCGCAGTTTTTTGGAAGCCTGGCAACCCCTTTCAATGAAAGTGATTCTCGTCAGTCTCTGCTTGGGGCTACTTCAATAGCACACAAACCATAGCGATCGAACTTGGAACTACATTATTGTGCCAAGTTTCAAAGAGCTAGCACAAACCGTGTTTGATTTAGAGTTCCAACTACATGTATCCATATAGGAGAAAACAGAGTGAAACCTAAACATGAAAACGGTTACTGCAAAGGAACGGTTTAACCTAGAAGAACGAAATTTAGTGAGCCAAGTGAGATTCGTGTACTGATCACTACCTGCAAGTATCATCAAGATTGGGTGAAAAAATGTTTGCTGAGATTTCAGGAAACTCGTAGTATTTTGCAAGCTTGGCAACCCCTTTCAATGAAAGTGATTCTCGTCAGTCTCTGCTTGGGGCTACTTCAATAGCACACAAACCATAGCGATAGTACTTGGAACTACATTATTTTGCCAAGTTTCAAAGAGCTAGCACAAACCGTGTTTGATTTAGAGATCCAACTACATTTATCCATATAGGAGAAAACAGAGTGAAACCTAAACATGAAAACGGTTACTGCAAAGGAACGGTTTAACCTAGAAGAACGAAATTTGGTGAGCCAAGTGGGATTGGTGTCCTGATCATTAAATGGAAGTATCATCAAGATTGGGTGAAAAAATGTTTGCTGAGATTTCAGGAAACTCGTAGTTTTTTGGAAGCTTGGCAACCCCTTTCAATGAAAGGGATTCTTGTCAGTCTCTGCTTGGGGCTACTTCAATAGCACACAAACCATAGCGATAGAACTTGGAACTACATTATTGTGCCAAGTTTCAAAGAGCTAGCACAAACCGTGTTTGATTTAGAGTTCCAAATACATGTATCCATATAGGAGAAAAGAGAGTGAAACCTAAACATGAAAACGGTTACTGCAAAGGAACGGTTTAACCTAGAAGAACGAAATTTGGCGAGCCAAGTGGGATTGGTGTCCTGATCATTAAATGGAAGTATCATCAAGACTGGGTGAAAAAATGTTTGCTGAGATTTCAGGAAACTCGCAGTTTTTTGGAAGCCTGGCAACCCCTTTCAATGAAAGTGATTCTCGTCAGTCTCTGCTTGGGGCTACTTCAATAGCACACAAACCATAGCGATAGAACTTGGAACTACATTATTGTGCCAAGTTTCAAAGAGCTAGCACAAACCGTGTTTGATTTAGAGTTCCAACTACATGTATCCATATAGGAGAAAACAGAGTGAAACCTAAACATGAAAACGGTTACTGCAAAGGAACGGTTTAACCTAGAAGAACGAAATTTGGTGAGCCAAGTGAGATTCGTGTACTGATCACTACCTGCAAGTATCATCAAGATTGGGTGAAAAAATGTTTGCTGAGATTTCAGGAAACTCGCAGTTTTTTGGAAGCTTGGCAACCCCTTTCAATGATAGGGATTCTCGTCAGTCTCTGCTTGGGGCTACTTCAATAGCACACAAACCATAGCGATAGAACTTGGAACTACATTATTGTGCCAAGTTTCAAAGAGCTAGCACAAACCGTGTTTGATTTAGAGTTCCAACTACACGTATCCATATAGGAGAAAACAGAGTGAAACCTAAACATGAAAACGGTTACTGCAAAGGAACGGTTTAACCTAGAAGAACGAAATTTAGTGAGCCAAGTGAGATTCGTGTACTGATCACTACCTGCAAGTATCATCAAGATTGGGTGAAAAAATGTTTGCTGAGATTTCAGGAAACTCGTAGTATTTTGCAAGCTTGGCAACCCCTTTCAATGAAAGTGATTCTCGTCAGTCTCTGCTTGGGGCTACTTCAATAGCACACAAACCATAGCGATAGAACTTGGAACTACATTATTGGGCCAAGTTTCAAAGAGCTAGCACAAACCGTGTTTGATTTAGAGTTCCAACTACATGTATCCATATAGGAGAAAACAGAGTGAAACCTAAACATAAAAACGGTTACTGCAAAGGAACGGTTTAACCTAGAAGAACGAAATTTGGTGAGCCAAGTGGGATTGGTGTACTGATCATTAAATGGAAGTATCATCAAGATTGGGTGAAAAAATGTTTGCTGAGATTTCAGGAAACTCGTAGTTTTTTGGAAGCTTGGCAACCCCTTTCAATGAAAGGGATTCTCGTCAGTCTCTGCTTGGGGCTACTTCAATAGCACACAAACCATAGCGATAGAACTTGGAACTACATTATTGGGCCAAGTTTCAAAGAGCTAGCACAAACCGTGTTTGATTTAGAGTTCCAACTACATGTATCCATATAGGAGAAAACAGAGTGAAACCTAAACATGAAAACGGTTACTGCAAAGGAACGGTTTAACCTAGAAGAACGAAATTTGGTGAGCCAAGTGGGATTGGTGTACTGATCATTAAATGGAAGTATCATCAAGATTGGGTGAAAAAATGTTTGCTGAGATTTCAGGAAACTCGTAGTTTTTTGGAAGCTTGGCAACCCCTTTCAATGAAAGGGATTCTCGTCAGTCTCTGCTTGGGGCTACTTCAATAGCACACAAACCATAGCGATAGAACTTGGAACTACATTATTGTGCCAAGCTTCAAAGAGCTAGCACAAACCGTGTTTGATTTAGGGTTCCAACTACATGTATCCATATAGGAGAAAACAGAGTGAAACCTAAACATGAAAACGGTTACTGTAAAGGAATGGTTTAACGTAGAAGAACGAAATTTGGTGAGCCAAGTGAGATTCGTGTACTGATCACTACCTGCAAGTATCATCAAGATTGGGTGAAAAAATGTTTGCTGAGATTTCAGGAAACTCGCAGTTTTTTGGAAACTTGACAACCCCTTTCAATGAAAGGGATTCTCGTCAGTCTCTGCTTGGGGCTACTTCAATAGCACACAAACCATACCGATCGAACTTGGAACTACATTATTGTGCCAAGTTTCAAAGTGCTAGCACAAACCGTGTTCGATTTAGAGTTCCAACTACATGTATCCATATAGGAGAAAACAGAGTCAAACCTAAACATGAAAACGGTTGCTGCAAAGGAACGGTTTAACCTAGAAGAACGAAATTTGGTGAGCCAAGTGGGATTGGTGTCCTGATCATTAAAAGGAAGTATCATCAAGACTGGGTGAAAAAATGTTTGCTGAGATTTCTGGAAACTCGCAGTTTTTTGGAAGCCTGGCAACCCCTTTCAATGAAAGTGATTCTCGTCAGTCTCTGCTTGGGGTACTTCAATAGCACACAAACCATAGCGATAGAACTTGGAACTACATTATTGTGCCAAGTTTCAAAGAGCTAGCACAAACCGTGTTTGATTTAGAGTTCCAACTACATGTATCCATATAGGAGAAAACAGAGTGAAACCTAAACATGAAAACGGTTACTGCAAAGGAACGGTTTAACTTAGAAGAACGAAATTTGGTGAGCCAAGTGGGATTGGTGTCCTGATCATTAAATGGAAGTATCATCAAGATTGGGTGAAAAAATGTTTGCTGAGATTTCAGGAAACTCCTAGTATTTTGCAAGCTTGGCAACCCCTTTCAATGAAAGGGATTCTCGTCCGTCTCTGCTTGGGGCTACTTCAATAGCACACAAACCATAGCGATAGAACTTGGAACTACATTATTGTGCCAAGTTTCAAAGAGCTAGCACAAACCGTGTTTGATTTAGAGTTCCAACTACATGTATCCATATAGGAGAAAACAGAGTGAAACCTAAACATGAAAACGGTTACTGCAAAGGAACGGTTTAAACTAGAAGAACGAAATTTGGTGAGCCAAGTGGGATTGGTGTACTGATCATTAAATGGAAGTATCATCAAGATTGGGTGAAAAAATGTTTCCTGATATTTCAGGAAACTCGTAGTATTTTGCAAGCTTGGCAACCCCTTTCAATGAAAGGGATTCTCGTCCGTCTCTGCTTGGGGCTACTTCAATAGCACACAAACCATAGCGATAGAAGTTGGAACTACATTATTGTGCCAAGTTTCAAAGAGCTAGCACAAACCGTGTTTGATTTAGAGTTCCAACTACATGTATCCATATAGGAGAAAACAGAGTGACCTTAAAATGAAAACGGTTACTGCAAAGGAACGGTTTAACCTAGAAGAACGAAATTTGGTGAGCCAAGTGGGATTGGTGTACTGATCATTAAATGGAAGTATCATCAAGATTGGGTGAAAAAATGTTTGCTGAGATTTCAGGAAACTAGTAGTTTTTTGGAAGCTTGGCAACCCCTTTCAATGAAAGGGATTCTCGTCAGTCTCTGCTTGGGGCTACTTCAATAGCACACAAACCATAGCGATAGAACTTGGAACTACATTATTGTGCCAAGTTTCAAAGAGCTAGCACAAACCGTGTTTGATTTAGAGTTCCAACTACATGTATCCATATAGGAGAAAACAGAGTGAAACCTAAACATGAAAACGGTTACTGCAAAGGAACGGTTTAACCTAGAAGAACGAAATTTGGCGAGCCAAGTGGGATTGGTGTACTGATCATTAAATGGAAGTATCATCAAGATTGGGTGAAAAAATGTTTGCTGAGATTTCAGGAAACTCGCAGTTTTTTGGAAGCCTGGCAACCCCTTTCAATGAAAGTGATTCTCGTCTGTCTCTGCTTGGGGCTACTTCAATAGCACACAAACCATAGCGATCGAACTTGGAACTACATTATTGTGCCAAGTTTCAAAGAGCTAGCACAAACCGTGTTTGATTTAGAGTTCCAACTACATGTATCCATATAGGAGAAAACAGAGTGAAACCTAAACATGAAAACGGTTACTGCAAAGGAACGGTTTAACGTAGAAGAACGAAATTTAGTGAGCCAAGTGAGACTCGTGTACTGATCACTACCTGCAAGTATCATCAAGATTGGGTGAAAAAATGTTTGCTGAGATTTCAGGAAACTCGTAGTATTTTGCAAGCTTGGCAACCCCTTTCAATGAAAGTGATTCTCGTCAGTCTCTGCTTGGGTCTACTTCAATAGCACACAAACCATAGCGATAGAACTTGGAACTACATTATTGTGCCAAGTTTCACAGAAATAGCACAAACCGTGTTTGATTTAGACTTCCAACAACATGTATCCATATAGGAGAAAACAGAGTGAAACCTAAACATGAAAACGGTTACTGCAAAGGAACGGTTTAACCTAGAAGAACGAAATTTGGTGAGCCAAGTGGGATTGGTGTACTGATCATTAATTGGAAGTATCATCAAGATTGGGTGAAAAAATGTTTGCTGATATTTCAGGAAACTCGTAGTATTTTGCAAGCTTGGCAACCCCTTTCAATGAAAGGGATTCTCGTCAGTCTCTGCTTGGGGCTACTTCAATAGCACACAAACCATAGCGATAGTACTTGGAACTACATTATTTTGCCAAGTTTCAAAGAGCTAGCACAAACCGTGTTTGATTTAGAGTTCCAACTACATTTATCCATATAGGAGAAAACAGAGTGAAACCTGAACATGAAAACGGTTACTGCAAAGGAACGGTTTCACCTAGAAGAACGAAATTTGGTGAGCCAAGTGGGATTGGTGTACTGATCATTAAATGGAAGTATCATCAAGATTGGGTGAAAAAATGTTTGCTGAGATTTCAGGAAACTCTTAGTTTTTTGGAAGCTTGGAAACCCCTTTCAATGAAAGGGATTCTCGTCAGTCTCTGATTGGGGCGACTTCAATAGCACACAAACCATAGCGATAGAACTTGGAACTACATTATTGTGCCAAGTTTCAAAGAGCTAGCACAAACCGTGTTTGATTTAGAGTTCCAACTACATGTATCCATATAGGAGAAAACAGAGTCAAACCTAAACATGAAAACGGTTACTGCAAAGGAACGGTTTAACCTAGAAGAACGAAATTTGGTGAGCCAAGTGGGATTGGTGTCCTGATCATTAAATGGAAGTATCATCAAGATTGGGTGAAAAAATGTTTGCTGAGATTTCAGGAAACTCGCAGTTTTTTGGAAGCCTGGCAACCCCTTTCAATGAAAGGGATTCTCGTCAGTCTCTGCTTGGGGCTACTTCAATACCACACAAACCATAGCGATTGAACTTGGAACTACATTATTGTGCCAAGTTTCAAAGAGCTAGCACAAACCGTGTTTGATTTAGAATTCCAACTACATGTATCCATATAGGAGAAAACAGAGTGAAACCTAAACATGAAAACGGTTACTGCAAAGGAACGGTTTAACCTAGAAGAACGAAATTTGGGGAGCCAAGTGAGATTCGTGTACTGATCACTACCTGCAAGTATCATCAAGATTGGGTGAAAAAATGTTTGCTGAGATTTCAGGAAACTCGCAGTTTTTTGGAAGCTTGGCAACCCCTTTCAATGAAAGGGATTCTCGTCAGTCTCTGCTTGGGGCTATTTCAATAGCACACAAACCATAGCGATAGAACTTGGAACTACATTATTGTGCCAAGTTTCAAAGAGCTAGCACAAACCGTGTTTGATTTAGAGTTCCAACTACATGTATCCATATAGGAGAAAACAGAGTCAAACCTAAACATGAAAACGGTTACTGCAAAGGAACGGTTTAACCTAGAAGAACGAAATTTGGTGAGCCAAGTGGGATTTGTGTCCTGATCATTAAATGGAAGTATCATCAAGACTGGGTGAAAAAATGTTTGCTGAGATTTCAGGAAACTCGCAGTTTTTTGGAAGCCTGGCAACCCCTTTCAATGAAAGTGATTCTCGTCAGTCTCTTCTTGGGGCTACTTCAATAGCACACAAACCATAGCGATAGAACTTGGAACTACATTATTGTGCCAAGTTTCAAAGAGCTAGCACAAACCGTGTTTGATTTAGAGTTCCAACTACATGTATCCATATAGGAGAAAACAGAGTGAAACCTAAACATGAAAACGGTTACTGCAAAGGAACGGTTTAACCTAGAAGAACGAAATTTGGTGAGCCAAGTGGGATTGGTGTCCTGATCATTAAATGGAAGTATCATCAAGATTGGGTGAAAAAATATTTGCTGAGATTTCAGGAAACTCGTAGTATTTTGCAAGCTTGGCAACCCCTTTCACTGAAAGGGATTCTCGTCAGTCTCTGCTTGGGGCTACTTCAATAGCACACAAACCATAGCGATAGTACTTGGAACTACATTATTTTGCCAAGTTTCAAAGAGCTAGCACAAACCGTGTTTGATTTAGAGTTCCAACTACATTTATCCATATAGGAGAAAACAGAGTGAAACCTAAACATGAAAACGGTTACTGCAAAGGAACGGTTTAACCTAGAAGAACGAAATTTGGTGAGCCAAGTGGGATTGGTGTCCTGATCATTAAATGGAAGTATCATCAAGATTGGGTGAAAAAATGTTTGCTGAGATTTCAGGAAACTCTTAGTTTTTTGGAAGCTTGGCAACCCCTTTCAATGAAAGGGATTCTCATCAGTCTCTGCTTGGGGCTACTTCAATAGCACACAAACCATAGCGATAGAACTTGGAACTACATTATTGTGCCAAGTTTCAAAGAGCTAGCACAAACCGTGTTTGATTTAGAGTTCCAACTACATGTATCCATATAGGAGAAAACAGAGTGAAACCTAAACATGAAAACGGTTACTGCAAAGGAACGGTTTAACCTAGAAGAACGAAATTTAGTGAGCCAAGTGAGATTCGTGTACTGATCACTACCTGCAAGTATCATCAAGATTGGGTGAAAAAATGTTTGCTGAGATTTCAGGAAACTCGTAGTATTTTGCAAGCTTGGCAACCCCTTTCAATGAAAGTGATTCTCGTCAGTCTCTTCTTGGGGCTACTTCAATAGCACACAAACCATAGCGATAGAACTTGGAACTACATTATTGTGCCAAGTTTCAAAGAGCTAGCACAAACCGTGTTTGATTTAGAGTTCCAACTACATGTATCCATATAGGAGAAAACAGAGTGAAACCTAAACATGAAAACGGTTACTGCAAAGGAACGGTTTAACCTAGAAGAACGAAATTTGGTGAGCCAAGTGGGATTGGTGTACTGATCATTAAATGGAAGTATCATCAAGATTGGGTGAAAAAATGTTTGCTGAGATTTCAGGAAACTCGTAGTACTTTGCAAGCTTGGCAACCCCTTTCAATGAAAGGGATTCTCGTCAGTCTCTGCTTGGGGCTACTTCAATAGCACACAAACCATAGCGATAGTATTTGGAACTACATTATTTTGCCAAGTTTCAAAGAGCTAGCACAAACCGTGTTTGATTTAGAGTTCCAACTACATTTATCCATATAGGAGAAAACAGAGTGAAACCTAAACATGAAAACGGTTACTGCAAAGGAACGGTTTAACCTAGAAGAACGAAATTTGGTGAGCCAAGTGGGATTGGTGTCCTGATCATTAAATGGAAGTATCATCAAGATTGGGTGAAAAAATGTTTGCTGAGATTTCAGGAAACTCTTAGTTTTTTGGAAGCTTGGCAACCCCTTTCAATGAAAGGGATTCTCGTCAGTCTCTGCTTGGGGCTACTTCAATAGCACACAAACCATAGCGATAGAACTTGGAACTACATTATTGTGCCAAGTTTCAAAGAGCTAGCACAAACCGTGTTTGATTTAGAGTTCCAACTACATGTATCCATATAGGAGAAAACAGAGTCAAACCTAAACATGAAAACGGTTACTGCAAAGGAACGGTTTAACCTAGAAGAACGAAATTTGGTGAGCCAAGTGGGATTGGTGTCCTGATCATTAAATGGAAGTATCATCAAGACTGGGTGAAAAAATGTTTGCTGAGATTTCAGGAAACTCGCAGTTTTTTGGAAGCCTGGCAACCCCTTTCAATGAAAGGGATTCTCGTCAGTCTCTGCTTGGGGCTACTTCAATACCACACAAACCATAGCGATTGAACTTGGAACTACATTATTGTGCCAAGTTTCAAAAAGCTAGCACAAACCGTGTTTGATTTAGAGTTCCAACTACATGTATCCATATAGGAGAAAACAGAGTGAAACCTAAACATGTAAACGGTTACTGCAAAGGAACGG